>NW_026042456.1:0-271920 GCF_023856365.1 Brienomyrus brachyistius
AATAATTACTATAATTATAAATAATAATAATAATAAATGGGCGGTATGGTCGTGCACTGGTTAGCACTGTTGCCTCACACCTCTGGGACCCAGGTTCAAATCTCCGCCTGGGTCACATGTGTGTGGAGTTTGCATGTTCTCCCCATGTCGTCGTGGGGTTTCCTCCGGGTACTCCGGTTCCCCCCCACAGTCCAAAAACATGCTGAGGCTAATTGGACTTGCTAAATTGCCCGTAGGAATGCATGTGAGAGTGCATGGTGTGTGTGAGTGTGCCCTGCGATGGGCTGGCCCCCCATCCTGGGTTGTTCCCAGCCTCGTGCCCATTGCTTCCGGGATAGGCTCCGGACCCCCGTGACCCAGTAGGATAAGCAGTTTGGAAAATGGATGGATGGGATAATAATAAATTTAACAAAATAAACATTTTTAAGGATTTGTAAAATAGAATTAATGTTGAGTGTGTAAGCCGCCATGTTGAAATTACGTCACAGGGGCAACTCGGACAAGAAGATTCTGTCAGACATTAACGTCATAAAAGAGGCGTTTCTAATGGGAAGTGATGTTTTTCGTGACGTTTTTGTCCGAGTTGGAGTGAAATAATCAAACGCAGCATGTGTTCCTATTTGAAGAGAATATTCTATTTTTATTCTAAGGAACTACAGAAAATCAGCTCTGCATGTGATCTCCCCTTTACTGCTCGAGCAGGGCACACGCACATCAACAAGTGTCAAGGCAGCAAGTGCATGCAAACAACTTCTCAGGACGGTTACAGTATAGGACCTTCAGAAAGAGCCAGACTGCGGCGTCATTCAGAGATTCCATTGTCTAAGGCTTGCACTAAAACATTACAGCATATTTAAACAAAGTAGCATGGCACCTGTGTCAGAATCCCTCCCTGCCTTGTTCTGTTCTCTCTTTGTTGTCCCCATTTAGCCAGCACATGTCACTGGCCATCCTGACTCCTCTTTTGATTGTGGGTTTTAAGGATATCAGTGGGTCTGTGTTTTCATAATTGTCCCCAGGCCACCATGCTGCTCAGCCCTTGATTCCAACTACAGTTGCAATCAGGTGGTTCTCAATCTACTAGGACTGTATAACAGGATTGGCCACCTGTTCTACCTTTACTCGTTCAGCCGCATTCATGAGTCTGGCCTATAGGTTATTCAAATTTTGTCCTGCCAAATTTACCGGACAGGAGGTGGACACTGCAAATGAATGTGTGAATACTCCAATACCTACATCTTTACAAGTTACCTGAAGTGGTTTGGTAAATGATTGTGAGGTTGGAAGTCCTTCTTGATGTCTGTTTGCAGCTCATCCACAGCAACTGCACGAGTTGTCGCTCCCAGAGGGAATCCCACTCTCGGTCCGCTGGAGGGTCCATCTCACTGTAGCTGGAGTATGTTTCCATCAGTCACTTGGCGTGGGGCTCACAGAATTTACCAGGCTCCTGTTTAATCTGACGCACCTTAGTCCAGTCCATGCATCTGGGGAACTTCTCTGAAAATCTCTGGCAGATTCTTTGCAGCTATACTTGATATTGGGTACTTGCCGCAACTAAGTAATGGGTTGTTGAATCAAAGTCCCGTTCCATGTCAAAAATAACCCCATTTTAGGGTTTTGTTAAACAACTGGTCTAATTTGGATGCAGAGGTTCTGCACGGAAGGCCCAGTCTCTGAAGGGCTGTGGCATAGCGAGGCCTGTTCTGCCTGGAATCCGGCAGGTCACTGGCAACATCCCCCAACTCCTTCATCTATAAGGTCGGGAAACCAGAACGTTTACTCCCCCTTATGGATAAGGACATACCAACGTTGGGGCAACTCCTGCTGCCTGAGTCTTCAACCAAGTCCAAAACAAAAGTATACAATGTTAGGAAGGGTAATTCAATGGTATGAGACTGAAACTAGAAACTGTAAATCGGATGGAGTTAAATAGCAATACTGTGGAAGAGGCATGGGAATTTTTTAAAAGCACATTGTTGCAAGTGCAAAAGAACTTCATACCCGTTTCCAGAAAAACTAAATCTAGGAAACTGCAACCAAGCTGGTGTCATGACCTGCTTGTACGATCCTCGTGTGTGCCACGCCCCCTCATTAACCATGTGTGCTGCCCCGATTGTAACCAGCTGTTTTCTGTCAGTTTGAGTAGTCCTGTGTATTTAGTCCACATTCAAGTCTGTTTCCCCAGTCCTGTCATTGAAATCTCTCGCTGTTGGTACCTGTTTTTCATCAATAAACCCTCATTCCCGACTCTCCGTTTCCCGGATCCTTGATTCCTCGCTTCCTGCCTGTTCGTCCAGCACGCGATGTCACAGGTGGTTTACTACGAAAATTAAGAATAAAGTCAGGAGCAAAAGGGCTTTCTTCCACAAATGGAAATTAACTAATGATTTCAAAATAAAGCAGGAGTATCTAAGTCTACAGGTTTAGTTAATAACAGTTATAAGGATGACGTTAAAAGTTTCTTCCAATATTTTAACTCCGAAAGAGCTCTAAAAGCTGAAAATCACTCATTTGCAGGATAGTAAGGGCCTTATAATTGAAAATGAAATTGATATAAATGAGTTTAATGATTATTTTACAATGGCTGTTCACAGTAGAATAGCTTACCACCATTTAGTACAAATACAACGATGTCTATGACCAATATATGTATAACTGAGGCTGATGTGGTACAAAGCCTAGCTAAGCTCAAAATAAATAAATCGCAAGGCCCTGATGGCATCTTATCTATAGTTTTAAAAGAGATGAGGGTATTATTAGCCAACCTTTAACTTTACTATTCCAGAAATCATTATCTGCTGGTGTGGTATCTTCTGATTGATGTTAGATCATGTCTCATGTCCAGAGAGGCTACAACAGGATCTGGATTTAATTAGCGACTGGGCTCATACGTGGCAGATGAAATTTAACATAGATAAATATAAGGTAATCCATGCAGGGAGCAGAAATATAGTAAATATAGTAAAGTACAGATATTTTATGGGTTCCACTGAAATAAAGGTAGCTGATTCGAGAAAGATCTCGGTGTGTATGTTGATACTTCCATGTCCCACTCTTGCCAGTGTGGGGAAGCATTAAAAAAAGGCAAAAGGATGTTGGATTAAACTCCACACACCTAGAGATGTAAGTCAAGAGAAGTGATGCTACGATTATATAATTCCTTGGTAAGATCCCACCTAGAATACTGTGTGCAGGTTTGGTCACCATACCTTCAGAAGGACATTGCTGCCTTGGAAAAGGTGCAACGTAGGATGACTAGAATTGATTCCTGCACTTAGAGGAATGTCTTATGAGGAGAGGTTCGCTGAGCTGAATCTGTTTAGCCCTCAAGCAAAGGAGACTATGGGGGGACATGATCCAGGTATATAAGATTCTAACAGGTCGGATGCTGTTCAGCCCAAATGACCATTTCAATATTAATTTAAAATACTAGAACTCGTGGCCATAGTGGAAATTAGCTGGAGAACATTTAAAAATGAATCTGAGGAAGCACTTCAATTCAATTCAATTTTATTTATATAGCGCTTTTAACGACATGCATTGTCACAAAGCACTTTACATTTAACCGGCCAGAACCCCACCAAGCAAGCCTGAGGCGACAGTGGCAAGGAAACTCCCTCTAGCAGGAAGAAACCTTGAGTGGAACCTAGACTCAGAAGGGGACCCCATCCTCCTCTGGGCGACCAAGGAGCATGAAACTGCATTTACATTGACATTCATTAGAGTTCATATAGTTATAAAGTCCCAGTTGGTTTCATGTAGTTATATCCAGGAGTCCAGGTGCGGGTTCACACGGTGTAGTCGGCTCGGTATCAGCTCGAAAAAGAGAAGATGGAGAAGAGTTATTGCCCTACACCTAACCGGCAGGACTAAAGCAACTATGACAGCCTGCCTAAAAGAGTGACCTGGAAGGAAGCACAGGCATGAGGGTTTACAGAGGTTTTGGCGTCAAGCCACCTCCCATCCACAGCTTAAGTGATCGGCGAGAGTGGCAGGACGACAGCACCAATCCCCCCTTTCCCCTTCAATCTCAAATAACTATGAACCTCCAGATTTCCCATTCACCTTAGAAAAGAAGATTTAACTATCCAAAAGACTGGCGAAAGAGGTACATCTTAAAGCCTTGACTTAAAAGCAGAGATTGTGTCTGAGTTCCGAACACTAATAGGAAGTTTATTCCATAGCTGTGGTGCTTTATGAGCAAATGCTCTTCCCCCAAAGGTAATGTTCTTTATTCTGGGTACGGATAGAATACCTCCATCTCGTCATCTAAGTGTATGATTCGGAACGCAAATGAGGTCACTCACATACTGCGGTGCAAGACCATTTACAGCTTTATAGGTTAAGAGCAGTGTTTTGTAGTCAACACGAAATCTAACTGGCAGCCAGTGCAGTGAAGATAAAATTGGGGTAATATGATTATATGTTTTAGTTTAACTATTGCTAGTAGCGGTTCAATCAATGCTGGGAGCATCGCTGAATAATTTTGATGGAACAGGGTCTAGCATACAAGTAGATGAATTTGAAGATAAAATTAAGTACATCAGTTCTGACTGGTTAACCAATATTCAATATTCAAAATGTTCTGTTTAATTGAGCATATTTTTGGTCAAAAAGTTTCATAAAGTCGTCACTGGAAAATAACCAGTGGTCTGGTTATTAGTCAGCTTGGACACCATAGTAAATAGGAATCTAGGATTATTTTTGTTTATTTCAATTAGTTCTGATAGATACTAGATGATTTGGCGGCACTAAGAGCCTTTTTGTAGCTACCCATAGCCTCTTTCCATGCTAGTTCGAACACCACTAGTTTAGTATGATGCCACTTACATTCTGTAAGGACATAAAACTTATAGGTCCTGCAGGCCCCAACTCTGATCAGCCTGCATCAGTCTATTTCAGAGCTCCGCTGGCCCAGGCAAGACTGGACTCAACTCGTCAAACCACCCCTTTTAAGGAAGGCAAATGCCTGCCGGCTCCTGAGAGACTGGATAGGAATAACTGGAGCAGCACAGAAAAAGCAAGACCTTTCACCCCCGGAGTGACCAGAGTTCCACAATCAATCCACAGCAACAACAGCTGTCAGCCTCCAGACACAGACACCTTTTCCACTATAAACAGGATAACTCAGCACACATAGATGTTAGGGACAAATACACGCATGTTTGGTCTCGTTTGAATAGGCATGAGACGAGGAGTATTATACTCTCAGATTTAAGGCAGTATAGCTTTTCCTAAGAGAAATACAGAAACTTCGGCTCAACCCACCAAACTGAGAGAGATTCTCTCATGGTAGAACAAGGAATTACAACCACCCCCTAAAGTGATCTGATTGGCTGGGGACTTGAGAACCAAGGTCAGCAATGCCCCTAAAATTAACCATTGACCGAAATTAGTCAGTCTTCAGAAACCATGCCATCACCTGGTCTGGATACTTAAGGAAGGGCTTCAGAAGTAGTCGGGGAGTCACTCTGTAATCAGAGCTCCCGCAGAGAACTGGGTGAAAGTCTATCTGTAGTCAGATACTTTCCACAGAACTTTGTTCACTCTCAGCTGAGGAATGTGATTGTTTAATATTGTATTTGTCCAAATGTATTTACAAGTATGTGTCCACATGTCAATAATTGTATATTGTAGTATTTTTAATAAATGTTGTTTCGATTACTTTATGACTGTCTGATTTGCTAACTTCTTCATAAACTTTCCAGATTGGACTTCTATCCTTATTAGGACTATGGTGGTAAATACTATCTTGCAGCCTCTGGGTTAAATCCCATTTATTTATCCGGGTCCCAAACTTGACTGCCCAAGTTAAGTTAGGTGGATACCAAAACTACACCTCTGGAGTTCGCACACGCTGATGACAGGTACCGGTCTACCCTCTGAGGGGCGTACACACTATGTTCCTAGGCACCGGGCATAGTCCCTGAGACGCTCACATGGTAAGACAATGGGTGGCATCGGCGGAGGCCCAAAGTAAACCTCGTACAACCTTTTTTATTTTTAACTGAGCAATTTTCTCTAGTGGAATTAAGCATAGATGCTAAATAATCCGTAATGCTATCAAGTTCAGCAGAATTCGACATTAGTTTGGTTGAAAACGATAGCTCAGGGAGGTTATCGATAAAGTTACTTGCTGTATTTGACGTGATTGTACGTTGGCGAGTCGGGGGGCTAATATTTTGAGCAAGGGAAATATTGAACGCAATAAGATGATGGTCAGAGATAATACTGGACTGAGGCAGTAGAGTTGAATACATGATATGAAGACAACTGGATCACAACTGGATCACGGGGGAATCATAAGCAGGGAAGAACACACAGGCAAACAGCAGCAGCAACATTAAAGGCAGGACTGAGAAGCACATTTATACAAGGCTAAGCAGGGAGCAAACTAGAGGCACCTGAAATGAGTAACACAAGGGCAGGAAGGAGAGGTAAAACAAACGCGGAACAGGCATGGCACGTTATACCACACTAGGGAGGAAACGGGAGGTTCAGGAGGGCAGGGTGTGGCAGGGATCCGTTTCAAAATTTAATTTTGGCTTGTACAAACCTTGGTAAAAGCTGCAAAAGATCGATCAACCACTTTCTGAGCTATTGTCTTAACAAACAAAGCATCTGTTGGGGTGGCGGTGTCTGGGGAATACCATGTGTAATACACCTTGTGAAGATTTATATGTAAAACAAAATATTTTTTGATTCTATCACACATATAGAAATTATCCATCCATCCATTTTCCAAACCGCTTATCCTATTGGGTCGCGGGGGGTCCGGAGCCTATCCCAGAATCAATGGGCACGAGGCAGGGAACAACCCAGGATGGGGGGCCAGCCCATCGCAGGGCACACTCACACACCATCCACTCACACACACACACCTACGGGCAATTCAGCAACTCCAATTAGCCCCAGCATGTTTTTGGACTGTGGGGGGAAACCGGAGTACCCAGAGGAAACCCCACAACGACATGGGGAGAACATGCAAACTCCACACACATGTGACCCAGGCGGAGACACGAACCCGGGTCCCAGAGGTGTGAGGCGACAGTGCTAACCACTGCACCACCATGCCGCCCCTTATAGAAATTATTCTAGGTTTAAATAGTAATTTAGCTGAGTAACTAGGCTGAAATTCTAGATAGTTGCAATTTTAAGAATTATTACTATTATTCACAGCTTTTAAGCATGCAGTTGGATGACGGATGGATGGATATTCAGCCACCAGAAATGCCAATTGTTGTTAAGAGGATCAAAGTCTGCAAAGTAGTATGCAGGGTTTAAGGCCAGAACACAGCATACTCTCCGACAGAAAGCATAAAGTTCACTGGGGGAATTTCTGTGGCCACTGCCTGAACAGCATGTGTGGAGAATGTTTATGAGGGTCGAGCCATGCAGAGCTGCTGGCCCTGGCATGTAATGATGAATCACAAATCAGTTAAAAATCGGTGCAAATGCATGAAGATTTAAACCGGCTGATGTGGAAAATGAATCACTATTGTAGGAGTACTTCACAGTACTTTAACAGAAAAACTGGTGTAATATTACATTTGATTTCACAATGTGAGTTTGACGTCAGATGTCACTGCGTATCACGTCGACATCGTACGTCAGTTTTTGGTTTTGAGCGAACGCGAGATGATGAATGAATTTGAAACTGAGGACGGCACAGTGGTTAGTGCTGGCTTCGGTCCAGGGCCCTTTCTGTGTGGAGTTCGCATGCTCTCCCCGTTTTCGCCGGGGACTCCAGGTTCCTCCCACGGTCCAAAAGCATGCAGGATAGGTTGACTGGTGAGTCTAAATTGGCCCTGTAGTTGTGTGAGTGTGTGCGACCTGCGGTGTGTAGGTGACTGCCTGGGCTTGGTTCCTGTCTGCGCCCCTTGTTCCCGGGATAGGCTCCGGTCTCCCCCGCGATCCCAGTTGGGATTAAGTGGTTTCAGAAAATGGATGGATGGACGCACTGCCCGATCTTCAATTGGCGGTGTGGCAGCATATTAGCTTTCCGGTAATCACAAACGAGGAGGAAACAGCGAGAAAAGCACAGACAAGACATAAACTGCATGCAAACATTGTAATAGACTGATAACATACACAAACAGGTCCACTGGCACCACCGTGAGCTGAGTGAAGATTATTAAAAGGGCAAAGCACGCTAAAAAGCTGCACATGCAAACCTTAGCTTATTTATTTGATTTATTTTTTTTTATTTACTTATTTTGATTTGGGATTTTTTTCAACAGTATTTTATTCAAATTCAGTTGCACTGTTCACAACAGTGTCAACAGTTCAGAAAGATAAATATAAGAATATTTTTGAATATATTTGTCTGCAGCTCATTCTGCAAAAAATGAGAAAATTGAACTCAGAATCGTGAATCGTATCAAATGGTGAGTTGAATGTATCGTTACATCCCTAGTTCTTACAGTAGTACTATGGTATGGTGGAGCCACATGACAGGAAGGCAGTACATTGCGAAGTCTGTTAAGAACATCATTCGCACTGAACTGCCCTCCATTGACCAGCTGTACTTTAACTGCCACAGTAACAAGGTTCAGTCTATAATCCAGGACTCTGACCACCATCCACAAACACTGACTAGCAGATTCATGAACAGCTTCATTCGCCAAACAATTCAAACCTGCAGCTTTTGCATCCCCTGTAACAGTCATTTCCACGGCAGCTGCACTGTACAGCTGTTACTGCACTTTATCCACCACTGACCACGTATCATCCAGTTTTGTCCTGCTTTGTATCGCACTGTTTCTGCACCATGTTGTCTTGTACTCCCTTGTGTTGTTATGCACCATCTGTGTTGTTCTGAGCAGTGCCATGATGCAATATTACAAAAAGATCTTGAGGAAATGCAGAGTTCTGGAGGAGATTCTCACAGATCATGGCATGTGTTTATACTGAAGAAACTGTACAAATTGCTAGACATAAAACACAGGACTGGCAACTGTGGTACGTTTTAACACCTTGATAAAAAACTTAAAATCCATAGTAAGTAGGACAACCTCATAGAACCTTTACTAGTCATTGTTCAGAAGATTAACACGGATTAAAAACCATTACTATGAAAGCACGCTAATCAGTTAAGTTGATTATGTGGAGAGAGAGAAAAAAAACTGTCTTTGAAAAAGATCAACCATAGAACGAAGCTGCAGCATTGACACCCCCTAGTGGTGATTTGAAGATAGTTCTGTCTGTAGCAGCTAAGCAGTAGATTTGGCGTCAGGTGCCATGACAAACTCAGTGCTGCTCGGTTTGAACGGCAGAAGCACAAAAATAAAGGGGGCATCTACTGCACGCCCCCCACCCTTGAAAATGGTACAAATTATCATGCAACAGTTTTCTTAAGTAAGTCTTTTTGGGCGTCTGCAGAAACCTCCACGATGCGATTGCCCTGATTAAGAAGTGCGCAGCGGATACAATTTGGGATGCATCGTTCATCCGATTTATTAATATATAATTATTAGTATGTCTATATTATTTTAGGAACGTTACTTGACGAATATTTTTCATTGAGATTGATTCCCCGTTTAAAATTTTGGTGACACTTCATATTTTTTAAGAGAGACAGACAATTTGACGCATGCAATTTGCAGAAATATGTTGTGCCGCTATAAAGTACACAGGCAGCATGACAAACATAAGTACTCACTGAAGCCACGACATACGCCCGGCTGGCCCCAGCGGTACCCCTAAGAAGAAGGCTTTTTTCACAACCCACGACCATCACGAGGGCAAAAAAAACTGAATAGCCTAGAATTTAGTTAATTACAAGGCACATATTTATTGGAGCAAGAGCTCTAACATAAAACTACCTTGTAATTATAAAGTATTATGGCTGTGAACAATGTACAAACAGGCACAGAAAGTAAAATACTCCAAAAATGCAAAGAACCTAAATATTTTTGTTTCCACCGATTCACTCTTGATGTGTTAGGAGTCACAGTTCAGTAGCCTATTCTTCAGTATCTGCATTTAAGACCACCAACTGCTCTTTCTCCTCCTTCGCTCGTCGGCTCAGAGTATTGGACTTGGTAAGTAATGTTGCCCTTTTGGTTCCAGCAGCACTCTCTGCTTCCTCTGCCATGTGCTCAGCATCCTTTTGTAAACTCTCACATACACTTTCCAGTGAGACTCTCTTCCTCTTGAGTTCCTCAAGTTTTCTTTTTTGCTTTTCGCTCATCTTTCACCTTTGGTCAGAGGCGCTTTGGTTGCTCCCCCACACACTCTGACATGGTCGCATATAAGCCTCTGTGCAACAACTGTTTCCTCTGATAAGTTGCAGGTCTCCACCTCTATTCGTTCCACTTCGGCTTGCCCATAGGACAGCAGCAGCAAGTTCTTGCAGAACATCCAGAGGTCAGGATAAGGCCCACTAACTTTTTGATGTAAAAAGACATCAACTTTGGATGGTGCTGAAGGAATGAAGGATATAAAATCCAAGCCTTTTGCCTCATTGTGCAGGTGATTATCAGACTGCTGGGATATTGCATCACCTGTAATTACATTAATTACAGTAGATTAGATGCAGATCAACAATGTCAATACACAGAATCACATGTAGAATAGGAAAGTGATTTATAACCCAATTTTCCTATGATACCATAAATGTGCAATCATTTTAATTTAATCTTGAGATATCTCTAGGCTCATCAAAGAAAATATAACTGGGCTGATGCTTCTTTTCAAACACCAAGAGTCGGTCTTCTAAATACTGCTAAAATCTACGTGTTAACACTATTCAGTTCAGGGACGGATTATGGGTTGTGTGGGCCCCTGGGTAAAACGTTCGCGAGGCCCCCCCCCACCACCACCACCTGCACCACCACCACAACCACCACAAGTCAAGGGCCCTTGGCAGCCAAACACCCTCCCTATAGGGTCAGGGGACCTTGTAGGCAGAGGATCAAAGAATGTAGGCCCTCTAAAATAGACAAACGAAAATACATTGCTGATAAGCGTTGCAAATTGTTTTGGGCTTGGGGCCCACGGGCCCCCTGCACCCCAAGGGCCCCTGGGCAGCGGCCCCGCTAACCCGGTTTGTAATCCGTCCCTGATTCAGTTAGATGTGAAAAAAGAAAAGCATAATTTAAAAATAATATTCTGAACTATCCTATTCTTATCCTATGATTTACCAGCAGATATCCTGCCTGCCAACCGATTCTCCTGCGCAAACTTCTGCATGAGATTTCTCCTTTTCTGCTGGCAGTTATTGTCACGATCGGGTACGGGTGAAGCGGCGATCGTGCGGGCAAGCAGGCAAGCAGGAAGCAGGAATACGGGGCAAACGGGAGTTTAATACGAGGACAGGGACCGGGAAACAGCTCACGCTTACGAACATCAGACATTAATGACAGACAAAGCAAACTGGGGAGACCAGGACTTAAATACACAGAACAAGGCAGCAGGAAACAAGACACGACTGGGCAGGATCAGGAAATCACACGTGGGTAATTAGGGGGCGTGGCACACACGAGGAGCGGACGAGCCGGGCATGACAGAACCCCCCCCCAAAGGCGCGCTACACCGGGCGCGCCAAGGAAGGGGGCGACGGACGGGACGAGGCAGAACAGGACCTGGAAAACAAGAACAGAATTAACGCACGACGGGAAACAGGACCGAAGCACAAAACAAAGCCAGGGACAAGACGTGCGACAAGAGCTGACAAAGGGATGGGAAGGCAGACAGACAGATCAGGAAGGGAGAAACAGAGGGAACAGGCGGAACACAAGGAGCGGGAGTGACGGGAGGGAACGACGGGAAACCAGGAATGGAGAAAGGAGGAAAGACAGGAGGAGGAGCAAACAAAGGAGGGACCAGGGCAGGAGAGAAGGGAGAGAAGGCGGGGGAACAAAGGGGAGCCCGTGGGAGCCCCAGCGGGCGACGGGCGGCAGCCGGAGGGGCCGCAGGCGGCCGGGAGGCCGGAGCCGGAGGGGACCGAGAAGGGGCAGAGGAGACAGGGCGAGGGACCCGCGGAGGGGCCAGGGAGGGAGCAGGAGGGAGCACCAGGGAAGGGGACGAGGGAGCTGGAAGGGGCCAGGGCGAAGGCACGGAGGAGGGGGGAGCCGCAGCAGGCGGCGATGTCCGGGGGAGGGCCGGAGGTAGGGGCCCCGCAGGCGACCGACCAGGACCCGGAGAGGGGAGCGAGGCAGGGCGACGAGGCACCGGAGAGGGACCCGCAGGCGCCAACCGAGCCCCAGCGCAGGCGAGGCAGGGCGAGCCAGGGGGCAGGGCGGGCGGGACCCCAGCCCTGCGTCTGTGTCCCCTCCCTTTACGGGACACAGACCCCAGGTCGGGGTCGAATTCGCCGGGGTGAGAGAGACAAAGTCACTGGAGGAGAAGGGACAGGAGCTGGAGCTGCTGCAGGCGGAGGGGGCGCCTCTGGAGCGCGGTCAGGGACTGGAGCGCGGTCAGGGACTGGAGCGCGGTCAGCTGGCCCGGGAGCCGCTGGAGCGCGGTCAGGACTTGGAGCGCGGTCAGGGGGCGCCTGCCCTGGAGCTGCAGCAGGCGGCTGCAGTGGGGGCGCCTGCCCTGGAGCTGCAGCAGGCGGCTGCAGAGGGGGCGCCTGCCCTGGAGCTGCAGCAGGCGGCTGCAGAGGGGGCGCCTCTGCAGGAACTGGAGCGCGGTCAGGAACTGGAGCGCGGTCAGGAACTGGAGCGCGGTCAGGAACTGGAGCGCGGTCAGGAACTGGAGCGCGGTCAGGAACTGGAGGTGGCTGCAGTGGGGGCGCCTGCCCGGGAGCTGCAGCACGGTCAGGAACTGGAGGTGGCTGCAGTGGGGGCGCCGGCCCGGGAGCTGCAGCAGGCGGCTGCAGAGGGGGCGCCTCTGCAGGAACTGGAGCGCGGTCAGGAACTGGAGCGCGGTCAGGAACAGGAGCTGGCTGCAGAGGGGGCGCCTGCCCGGGAGCTGCAGCAGGCGGCTGCAGAGGGGGCGCCTGCCCGGGAGCTGCAGCAGGCGGCTGCAGAGGGGGCGCCTGCCCGGGAGCTGCAGCAGGCGGCTGTAGAGGGGGCGCCTGCCCGGGAGCTGCAGCAGGCGGCTGCAGAGGGGGCGCCTCTGCAGGAACTGGAGCGCGGTCAGGAACTGGAACGCGGTCAGGAACAGGAACGCGGTCAGGAACAGGAGCTGGCTGCAGTGGGGGCGCCTGCCCTGGAGCTGCAGGTGGCTGCAGTGGGGGCGCCTGCCCTGGAGCTGCAGGTGGCTGCAGTGGGGGCGCCTGCCCTGGAGCTGCAGGTGGCTGCAGTGGGGGCGCCTGCCCTGAAGCTGCAGGTGGCTGCAGTGGGGGCGCCTGCCCTGGAGCTGCAGGTGGCTGCAGTGGGGGCAGCGAAGGCGGCTGCGCAGGCGGCGGCGGCTGCACGGGAGCGGGGTCCGCCGGCAATGGCGGCTGCACGGGAGCGGGGTCCGCCGGCAATGGCGGCTGCACGGGAGCGGGGTCCGCCGGCAATGGCGGCTGCACGGGAGCGGGGTCCGCCGGCAATGGCGGCTGCACGGGAGCGGGGACTGCAGCCCTCTGGAGCAGTAAGAGCTGCCGCACGTCCTCTGCCATACTCACCAGCTCCTCGGGGTCGGAAGCGGGAGTAAATGCTGCAAAGCTCCTCTGGAGTCGCTCCGCTAGCCCCGCTACCTCCGGACTTACTGGAGGGACCAGTTCCCCCCAGATCCTCCAGAACAACCCCTGGAGGGCAAAGAACTGGGAGGCGCAGTTCACCGGCTTCCCTAAGTGAGGCGCGGGCAGCGCCTCCGGGGTGGTTACTGCAGGGGGAGAGAGCTGTGTGTCCGTGGGCGTTAACGGAGGGAGCTCCTCGGGACAGGCAATCGCCGGTCTCCTCCTCCTTCTCCGGCGCCCAGCGGCGGCGAGAGGTGGTGCGATGTCCTGAAAAACAGGCGGTGAAAGGATCGGCTCCGGGTAAGGGTAGAGGAAGGGCTCCTCGTCCTCATCCTCACTGGAGAGCCAGTACTTCCACACGGGATCGGGGTAGTGTGTGGTCAGCTTCCGGGCTGGAGGTAGAGCGGGTACTTCCCTCTCATTCTCCTCCGAAGTGATCCATAGCCGGGAGAGCGAACAGGCTCCCAGGCGGATCGTCTCCTCCGGTCCTCTCCTCCTTCTCCGGGGGCCTTTCCTTTTGTGGTCTGTCATTCTGTCACGATCGGGTACGGGTGAAGCGGCGATCGTGCGGGCAAGCAGGCAAGCAGGAAGCAGGAATACGGGGCAAACGGGAGTTTAATACGAGGACAGGGACCGGGAAACAGCTCACGCTTACGAACATCAGACATTAATGACAGACAAAGCAAACTGGGGAGACCAGGACTTAAATACACAGAACAAGGCAGCAGGAAACAAGACACGACTGGGCAGGATCAGGAAATCACACGTGGGTAATTAGGGGGCGTGGCACACACGAGGAGCGGACGAGCCGGGCATGACAGTTATCTGGCTGGTGTGCATTTTGTTTGGGTCCAAGCACGTCATCTCATGTACAATCGAGTACTTCAGAGGGCATTTATCCAAGGCCTTTTTGCACATTTTTGAGAGCACAATCTGGCAATTTTTTTTAATCTGAAGGACACCAAGGTCACTTCCACTGCCTTTGGCTCCTAACTGTCTCTGACAAAAAGATGGTTTGTCAAATTTCCAGAATCTTTCTGCACACTCAGCCCAAGGTTAACACTACCTCAGCTGTACATATCAAACCAGCTCAAACTCCATGTTATTCACATATTTTTTACTTCACAATTGTTTGATACATTTGTATGTAAAGATACCAGTGAATTCACAGAAGTCCCACCTTGATGACAGCCATTCCTATATCCACCTCCTTTGGACTGAGCCAGAGTTTTTGCCTGTACAACAGCTGTACATGTTGCTACACAACACTTAAACATTCTATTTCCTCAATGAACTATTTTTTTTGCAGCAAAAGCCATGAAGCAGCAATAAAATCTTTAAAATATGCTTACCAATAAATATGGTTCTCCCATTTAAACACATGTAAAGATAAACCATGGATATTTAAAAATCATGGGTTCGTTAATGAGTTTAAATGTTATTGAATGGCTTACCTTAAACTTCTCCAGTAAGTCTTCAGCGGTGGAGTGGCTCATGTACTGTGATCCCAGAACCAGGACTGCACTCGAGAGCCATTCTCATAATTCACCCAATACCTGACATGCACATCCAGTTGTTTTCTTTTGATGGTCCTGTTCATACTTACGTCAAACATGACAACGAAGCTCCCTTTTAATATATGGAGCGAGTCCAAATCGCGCAAGAAAAGCGGTTTTATCTTTACCACAAGTGACCCTGCGAGTCAGGGAACATCACCCTGGAGACGGTGTGAATGTCATCATTGGACGTATAGGAGTGATGTCGGCAAACCGTTTGCAAAGCCCATAGCACTTCTGCTTTCAGTGTGGGTTGAGGAGGATGTACTGAAGGCATTATTTGTCATGGGATCCGGAGACAATGCCAAAACGGGTGTAGGCCTATCTTTAGAGGTTGTACTTATCTCCACTGAATAAACATTTGAGGAAAATTTTTAGGTTAAAATCTGGGCTTATTCTATACTGAACAAAAATATAAACGCAACACTCTTGTTTCTGCTCCCATTTTTCATGAGATGGACTTAAAGACCTACAATTCATTCCAGATACACAATATTACCATTTCTCTCAAACATTTCTCACAAATCAGTCTAAATGTGTGATAGTGAGCACTTCTGCTTTGCTGAGATAATCCATCCCACCTCACAGGTGTGCCACATCAAGATGCTGATCTGACATCATGGGTAGTGCACAGGTGTACCTTATACTGCCCACAATAAAAGGCCACCCTGGAATGTGCAGTTTTTTGCTTTATTGGGGGTCTGGGGACTCAGAACCGGTCAGTATCTGGTGTGACCACCATTTGCCTCATGCAATGCAACACATCTTCTTCGCATAGAGTTTATCAGATTGTCAATTGTGGCCTGTGGAATGTTGGTCCACTCCTCTTCAATGGCTGTGCGAAGTTGTTGGATATTAGTGGGAACTGGTACACGCTGTCGTATACGCCGGTCAAGCACATCCCAAACATGCTCAACGGGTGACATGTCCGGTGAGTATGCTGGCCATGCAAGAACTGGGACATTTTCAGCTTCCAAGAACTGTGTACAGATCCTTGCAACATGGGGCCGTGCATTATCTGTCTGAGTGGCTGGTCTCAGACGATCTTGGAGGTGAACCTGCTGGATGTGGAGGTCCTGGGCTGGTGTGGTTACACGTGGTCTGCGGTTGTGAGGCCGGTTGGATGTACTGCCATATTCTCTGAAACGCCTTTGGAGACGGCTTATGGTTGAGAAATGAACATTCAATGCACGAGCAACAGATCTGGTTGACATTCCTGCTGTCAGCATGCCAATTGCACGCTCCCTCAATGCTTGTGGCATCTGTGGCATTTTGCTGTGAGACAAAACTGCACATTCCAGGGTGGCCTTTTATTGTGGGCAGTATAAGGTACACCTGTGCACTACCCATGATGTCAGATCAGCATCTTGATGTGGCACACCTGTGAGGTGGGATGGATTATCTCAGCAAAGCAGAAGTGCTCACTATCACTCATTTAGACTGATTTGTGAGAAATGTTTGAGAGAAATGGTAATATTGTGTATCTGGAATGAATTGTAGATCTTTAAGTCCATCTCATGAAAAATGGGAGCAAAAACAAAAGTGTTGCGTTTATATTTTTGTTCAGTGTACATTGATTTACAGAATCAAATTTAAAAAACAAAGATACACTGATTTTATACAGATTACTAACTTTTGGGGATCACAATACAAATCTAAATATTTTAGACAAGTTACTTATCTGCTTATTGAATGGTGGGCGAAAAAAATATCTGTATAGTGTCCATTATCTAAAACCCCGCAATGACGTAGTTTGTGTTGTTCTTAAAATAATATTAACTTAAACGGTCAATCTGATTTTCTGGAGGAAAAATAATAGTTTTGATGAATCAACAGCTTGGGAAAATAGTCGCTAGATTAATTCAAAGAAAAATTGTCTGTAGTTGCACCTCAACAGTATAACCAGTGATAATACTATATAAATAAAATTAAAGTAATGGCACCAGCATAGACAGACACAGTAACAGTACAGAATGAGGTAACAGTGGCAGTGTGAGGAAATGTCAGCGTCACTGGCTGGTTAACAGCAATGGGGAGGAAACTTGTCTCTAAATCTGGAAATGCTTGTGCAGATGGATGGATGGAAGGTGAAAAGTGACAGTGCTGGGTGGCTAGAGTCTCTCAAGGTGCTGCTTGCTTTTCTGAGGCAGCACCTGAAGACGATGCCTTTGACCGCCAGAAGCTGTGTGCCCGAGGAACTGGAAGCTGTTGAAGCCTCTACAGCATCCTCTGCGATGTAGATAGGACTTTGGGGAGTCATCCGTTTGCGAAAGTCCAGGATCAGCTCCTTGGTTTCTCTAGCGTTGAGGGTGATGTTGTTATACATGGTGAAGAGCTGGGCCTACAAATCCCAGCATTCAAGAGGTGAAAATACAGACTTAGAGGGAATTTGGGAAAAGTGAAAAAATCCTCTTTACTCGTGTCTGTATAAATCTCACCAAGCGTAACTTTGCAGATTAAAGACTGGCTGAGAGTGTAAATGTAAACGCTGATAAGGAGTCAGGAACAAAGTGCTCATGTAGTGCACACCTGGGTCCAGAGGGCCCTTGTTCAGATGGAAAACTGAACAGGCATCTTTTGTGCTAAATGACAGCCGGTGCTGCTCAAGATGATGGACACTATGGGGAAATAAAAAAAAAAAGAGTTTTGAATGAAAAGACACACAAGAGTAACAGTGCAGCCTTGGTCACGTCTCCCCAGCTCATGACTGGACCAGGCTCCACATTGACCCCAAAACTGGCTTTACACACAGGAAACTCACTGAAACTCAACACAACATTGTCCTGATCTTGCCTGGGGAGTTTCACCTGGTTACTGAGATGACCGGCAGCACAGACAGTCTTACCAGCAACAGATATGCTATTAAGGGGTGCGAAGCGTCTGCTGCCAGCACATGGCTTTATATCTGTCGGCTGCATTTGCGCTGCTCCTCCCTCCTATAAAGAGGACAGTTGAACAGCAGTGTGAAGAAAGGGCACAGAAGCAGAAGTCAGTGGAAAAAGCCCCATTACTAACCCTAAGCCCAACTTACTGCAAACAGCCCACTGTATTTCATATGTCTGCTTCATATTTTCCATTTAATTGCCATAATCTCTGGCAGTCAGTGACAAAAGTTATTTACCCTTAAACAGTACTGAGATTGAGTAGAGTGAGGTACTTAAGCGGTATTATGGAAGAATAAAAGCTGAGTCCCATGTCCAGGCGAGATGCGTAGCTGACAGGCTGATGAATGTTTCAAACTCTTACCTCCACCGTACTGACAGGAACGGCGAGCTGCTGTGGCATCATGGCATTAAACTTCTGTTTCTCCAGGGAAGAAAACAACCAAGACCAACCTTAATAATCCACACACTTTGAAGACTGACATAAATGGTAAATATGAGACGTAAATATCATCCAACACTACCAGGTACTCAGTGAATACTCAGTCATGCAGAAATATAATCTAAAGTTATAATTATGGGGACACGTGGCCGTCCACTGCAGGTGACAATGTCCTAAACTCTTTCATACTTAAAGAACACATACAGTTATTACTTTGTAAGGATGCATAAAACTCCAGTTCAGTAAATTTATGGAATATATACTGCAGCAACTACTTTATAGTCATTTATTAAGTAACTGACTTATTTCTTCCCTGCGGGAACTTGTAATTATGCTGAAATAAAAAT
Source organism: Brienomyrus brachyistius (assembly GCF_023856365.1). Classification (NCBI taxonomy): domain Eukaryota; kingdom Metazoa; phylum Chordata; class Actinopteri; order Osteoglossiformes; family Mormyridae; genus Brienomyrus; species Brienomyrus brachyistius. The sequence continues at coordinate 18,840 of NW_026042456.1, forward strand.
GTAACTTAACAGCGTTAAAAAGAACTCAGGAATCCAGTCCAAAATGCTTTAGTTTGACATGTGATCAAAATTCAAACTAAATTTCATAGAGTAAACTAATACATGATAGCATCCATGCAAAAGATCAACGGCAGAACAGGGGCTCTTAAGGCAGACTGCATTAAAAAGGAATTAATCATCTCTCTCAATTTAAATTTGGGATAATAATTCTCTTCAGAAGCCTCCATAGAATAGTGCATCCATCCCCTCACTTATGTGTAGAGACGTATCCTAAGGCTCTGGCAACAACATTCAGGTCAACAGCATCAAAAATTTCACAGCTAGTTTTAAAACTTGTTTTTCACTTTACGTTACAGCAAGTTAGTTAATATTAAATTATTGCAACGTGCAGATTAATAGTCAGAAAAGGTTTTTGAAATTTACATAATGATAAATGAGAACTATATTTGATTACTAATTACTGTTGACTAATTTCCTGTCTGGACTTTTCCCCCTTCATTGTTAAAAGTCATTATATGTCTGGGTGCCAGTCAGTGGAAGCACACAGACACCTGGCCTATTCATTCAGCACCAGCCCATCAAGTAGAGAATTCAGCACCACGGACAGTGACCTGTGTTACTATGACATCAGGTCATTGGCTCTAAATATTTTTCTAGAAATAACTAAATGGCTCTATTGTAGAAATTTCCAGCCAGAGACTGGGTTCCTATATGAAGAGAATATTATTATTCAGACAAAGAAAATAAACTACAGAAAACTAGCTCTGCATGTCATCTCCCCTTTACTCCTTAAGCAGGGCACACGCACATCAACAAGTACCAATGCAGCAAATACAGATGAACAATTTCACAGCTTCAGAAGAAGTCAGATTTCTGTGTAATTCAGAGATTGTCAAAGACTTCTGATAGAACATTTTCTGCACTTGAGTCTAATTTCAAGATAAATTGCACCTGGGTCTATTAAAACAAGGTGATGCTGCCTGACCTACCAACCAAGGCTGGGGAGGAAACGTAGGAATACAAGGAAAGCAAGGAAGAAAAGCAGCCACCCTATCTCATGGTCACGGACACAAACATCAGGGAGTGTTATGAAGAAGACACCACACTTAGGACCATTGGTTTTACGCAGTGAATTACACCAGAGAGAGTTTTTACATTCTAGCTGTGTTATGTAACATTCCTCAGCCTTCAGCTTTTTTCCCCACACAATGCAGGACATGCAGGGGTGCCAAACAAAACAGTGGAGCTGCAGTGTAGCCAATTATTTCTTTCAGTAGTTTTAAGATGGTTTGTGAGGTTGTGTGTTAGAGATGGCGGTGAGCAACACTGAGGCATCTCAGGGAACCATGTTGCCCATATTAAAAAACATGCACGCATGCAACTCAGGCAATCCAGCATTTCTTATTTCAGTTACGTATGACACTGCATGTTGCGGTTTTACATGTTCACTACAAGTCAGTGGTTTTTTCCTTGTATGATTATGGCCACATTCACACCAAAAACACACTAGACATACTGTACAAGGCACTCAAGGGAAAAATTCTCAGAACACAAAGTGAATGTATCAACCGAAGAAGGATTTTTCCTTTTCGGAATATTCATTTTTTTCCATGTGGAACCACTGTCCATGATTCAATTGAGTGCATTCAAAGAATGATACATCAAAACTAATAGTGACAAAATATTCATTTAATATGCATTGTACATGAATGTAGGACTTAGATGTTGATGAATTTCTCATCAGTGAAGGGCATATACACTTAAGGGGTATTATGAAAAAAAAAGTTGAGAACCCAGAAGTAACTATCCGATTAAAGATGTAATCTGGTACATGTGCAGACCAGTGATGGATATGTAAATGATTCAAATTGCAAGGAGTTGGCATGTTTAATCACCAGACACAGGATGCCTCGTAGTCACATTAGACAGTGTTAACGGCACTTGACGGAGTTTGATAGGGTTGCATTGCGGGTTTACATGAAGCCAGGTGGTCATGTGCTGCAATTGCATGTGGGCCATGCGGATATCACAGTGGCCTGATATTGAAACCAATGGGCACGTGAGGCATCCACACACGTCGTGAAGTTTCTGGTCATCCAAGACAGACCACGCCAAGGAAGGATCGTCGGATTGTGCTCCAAGCATCACAGATCCCCATGACACCTGCGCCTGATATATGGACACAGCTACTGGACTCTCTACAACACCCTATATCATCGTGTCGCGATGACTGGCATCAGCTGGACTACGGGTTCACCGTCCCATGCATAGGCTGCCGTTCACAATAGCACAGAAACGGTTGCGTTTGGAGTGGTGTAGTCACTGGGAGGCATGGACTGATGGACTGATGACGACTGGCGTCCTACCATGTTCAGCGATACATCTCAGTTCTGCAGTACCACAGATGACCGTCATGTGCGTATGGTGGCGCTGCAGGGAGAGGAGCAATCCTGCCAATGCTGTGGAGTGACACACCACACTCTGACGGCACAGTGGTACACCAGTGACATCCTAGTAGTATCCGGGCCCAGGGGTGTGCTATACCCTACTGACATGGGACCAGCAGTGTGACCATACCGCCAACTCCGTGGTCCGTTTGATCTGATGATTATAATCATCGCGATACAGTCACATGCCCTTTCATCACATGCAGATTTCATTTTCACAACTTAGTCTGTTGCCCTTCACTTTTTTGCCACTGAGTTTGTGTTTTGACACTAAGTTGATGGGAATTGATTATTTAAGCGTCATCTAAAGAGCTTATATTAATTGGGTAAATTGCATAAGACTCACATGGTATTTTGAAAAGATTCCCATATGCGCTGATTAGCTGGGGTTGATCCAAGCAGCTGTGCACTTTTCTCCTGTAACATAAAAGTTTGCTTTTAGGACAGAAAACAAGGTTAAGACCATATTATGTAGTTTACATCTATCAAAATAAAACCAAAGTCACTGTTACCAAAAGAGTAACCATGTGTTATCAAATTTCCTAACATTTTGCTTCATCTTACTTTGGATGCCCATGGTTAGGAGAGAAGCAGAAATCTGCTCAATCATAAGAAAGACTTTTATTGCTACAGGGAGTGAGATCTTGTTGCAGGTGACAAGGCAGGATAGAGTGTGTTTAGAAAAATAATGAAGAGGGAATGTGAGTGTGAGCTATCGTGGCATCTGTGTATAACCCAATATGGCGGCATCCTTCTGAATGTAAATAACATAGCCGGCTTAATTAGCTTAATCAAGCGTAATTGAACTAAGGAAAATTTAGCAATATACTTTCCCTGCTTGGTGTGATAAATACAGCAGCAGCTGCTGGTGGACGGGCTACAAACAGACATCAAGAAGAAATCCCACCTCACAGCCATTTACTGTACCAAACCCCTTAATGTAACTTGTAAAGATGTAGGTATTGGCGTATTCACACATTCATTTGCAGTGTCCACTTCCTGTCCAGTAAATTTGGCAGGACGGAATTTGAATAACCTATAGGTCTGACTCATGTATGCGGCTGAAGGAGTAAAGATAGAATGGGTGAAGAATCCTGTTATACAGTCCTAGTAGACCGAGAACCACCTGATTGCTACTGTAGTTGGAATCAAGGGCTGAGCTGCATGGTGGCCTGGGGGACAATCATGAAAACACAGACCCACTGATATCCTCAAAACCCACAATCAAAAGGGGAGTCAGGCACGGTGGCCAACCACTTGGCCCGTTAAGCCACATGGTGGCCCGATGAGCAGGCAAACACACTATGGGCTAAGGGGTACAAGACAGAGGAGAGAATAGGATGGCCAGTGACATGTGAACAGGACAAGGCAGGGATGGATTCTGACATAGGTACCATACTACTTTGTTTAAATATGCCCAAGTGCATAGAATGTTTTAGTGCAAGTCTTAGACAATGGTATCTCTGAATGACACCGCAGTCTGACTCTTCCTGAAGGCCCTGAGAAGTTGTTTGTATGCACTTGCTGCCTTGACACTTGCTGATGTGCGTGTGCTCTGCTTGAGCAGTAAAGGGGAGATCACATGCAGAGATGATTTTCTGTAGCTTCTCAGTCCGAGTAAAAATAAAATCTTCTCGTTATATAGGAACCAAGTCTCTGGCTGGAAATTTCTACAACAGAGCCATTTAGTCATTTATAGAAATATACAGAGCCAATGAAGGAACCAGATGTCACAGCACAGTAACACAGGTCACTGTCCGTGGAACTGAATGAATAGGATAACCGGCCAATGTGTTTGTGTGCTTACACTGATTATATGTCAGGGGGGAAAATATTTATATCATTGAGGGGAAAAATGTAAAAATATATACAGTAAGTGTTGGAGAAAGCGTCAGGCTTTCCACTCCAACTCTGCACACAGGACCAAACTACAATACAGTATATGTTGGAGAAAGCGACAGGCTTTCCACTCCAACTCTGTACACACCATTAATTACGAGACAACACACTTAGAGTTTTACTTGCACAAGGGTAACCACACTCTCTGCATGCTAGGCTACAAAGGAATGTGTTACAAAGGGTGGTTCCCCTTGGCACCTTTATTTATAGTCAATGGGGGGCAGGGGTCTTGGAGTGAGAACAAAGAAAAGACTGTGAGAGTAAGAAGAAGTTCTGGTTTTACTCAGGTGGACAACTATTTAAACACGTGCTCAGGATACGTGTAAACTAATATAATCTAAATTATGAAGGTAAAGAAAAACAAAATAATGTATATACATATTTACACTCATTGCTGATTATACAGAAATGATAACAAATGATTACTAACAGTTTCTTCAACCTAACAGTCCCTCCTGTTTATCATGACAGTATCATCAGAAGCATCAGTTTGGTGTGCCTTACATTTGCATATCGCAAGGCAATTTGGTAATTGCACAACATCTAACAACCTGAGTAATAGGTTCGTATGAGTTAAAGATGTTCCTTGCGATGTCTTGAATCCTCTATTTTTCCACACTCTTGCATGGTGATGAACAGCTCCAAACACATATTGACTATCAGTGTATATTGTAAGTGGCTTGTTTTTGAAGAGCTCACATGCCCTAATTACAGCATAGAGTTCAGCCGCTTGTGCTGAACAAGCAGGGGGAAGTGCATCGGCCTCTAACACTTCAGTAGATGTAACTACAGCATATCCGACCTTGTTCTTCCCCATGTCATTTTTTGATGCTGATCCATCTACAAAAACAACTGTTGAATCTGGTATTGGGGTCTGTAAAATATCTGCTCTTGGTTTGGTTTGTTCTTCCACAACTGCTTTGCACGAATGTGGCTCTCCATCTTCCGCTGTCGGAAGAAGGGTGCTAGGGTTGAGAGGACCACATCGCTGTATTGTGATGTTTGACTGTGAAAGCAGGAGTGAGACTAGGGTCAGATGTCTAACATGTGTGAGGAATGGCAGTGGCGTCTGCAGTAAAACTAAAGAAACTGAATGTGGCACCTTCAAAGTGAGTGGGTGACACAACACTAATTCTGCTGATAATTTCACTGCTTCTGCAGCAGCTGCACATGCCTGCAAACACTGCGGAAAACCAGCTGCCACTGCATCTAATCGTTTAGAATAGAACGCTAATGGCCTCTCTTTTGCGCCGAATGGCTGTGTTAATACTGCCTTCATATACCCTTGATTTGCATCAACACATAGGGTAAATGGTTGTTGATAATCTGGCAGAGCAAGTGTTACATTAATTTGTAACATCATTTTTAAGTTTGTGAATGCCAATTCTCCTTCTTTTGTCCACTGAATTTTATCTTTCAGTGCCATGTCCTTTCCATAAATCAGGGTTTGTAAAGGTTGAACGAGTGCAGCATAATCAGGTAACCATTCCCTGCAATAATTGCAAAGTCCTAAGAAGGACATCATTTGCTGTTTAGTCTTTGGCTTTGGTGCCTCTTGTATTGCCTGTTTTCTAGTTTCTAATAATGATCGACCTTGTTGGGAGAGTTTATGTCCAAGATATATAACTTCCTCTCTGCAATACTGTAATTTTTGTTTTGATGCTTTATGTCCTGTATCATACAAATGCTGTAACACTAACAGTGTGGCTTCTTTGCAATGCTGTTTTGTATCTGAAGCAATTAATATATCATCTACATACAGTAGCACTTGACTATGGGATGGTATTTTACAGGAACTCATTGAATAGCGTAGTGCCATTGTATATACATGTGGACTTTCTGAAAACCCTTGAGGGAGTCTAGTGTATGTGTATTTATGTCCTTTATAAGTGAAACCAAATAAGTGTTGTGAATCAGGATGTAGTGGTACTGAGAAAAAGGCATTACTCAGATCCACTACTGAAAAATACTTCTTGTCAGGGGACAAGGAATTTAACAAAAGGTGTGGATTAGGCACATCTGGTGCAGCATGTTGTACTATTTCATTTACTGGCCTTAAATCCTGCACCATGCGCCATTTCCCTGTATGTCCCTTCTGGACGGGGAATATAGGAGTATTGCAAGTGGCCTCAGGAGCCTCTCGCAATATTCCTGATGCCAACATATCCTGCACTACAGGGGCTATACCTTTCTCTGCTTCAGGTTTTAACGGGTATTGTCTAACTACCGGGCGGTGTTCTGATTTCACAATTACTTTGTAAGGTGGGAACCCCTTTACCAGTCCTACATCAGTGGGGAAGGACGACCACAACCCTTCCGGGAGGCGATCTAGATCTGGACATGATCCCTCCTCCAGGGTTGGAAAAATTTGTCAGGTTGGGTCCTGCAAGTGTGTGGTGAGAGTGATTTGAACTCTCCATCCCAAAGGAAACCGCCACACATTGTGTTTTTTGTCATAGCTCCAAAAGGAGCCAGGTACGGGTTGGTAGTTATTGTAACTGTGCATGGAATCTCGTAAGAACATCTCTACGTCCCTCCACTGCATCTGAGGTGGTTTTGATAGAGATACGTGTGGTGTTCCCCCTCTGAACACAGCCTGTTGTTTATTAGATAAGATGACTGAAGCAGCAGAAAAGCCAGTAGTGGAGTTAACATATATATGTTGTAAGGTGATACAAGTGTCTTGAAGGGCATGAAACGTTTTGTCATAGGCATAATCTGGTCCTAGGGTGCCTTTGTACCACATAGTGACGTGTAAGGCATCACCAGGCATGAACTGGGTTTGTTTAGGGGACTGCTTTTCTCTAGTTTTTCTCAATATTTCACGTGTCTGTGCTGTCCCCCCCAGATCTAGGGACCAATAATACTGTGGAGCTGACATGCCATGTATCACGAAAGTTTGCTTTTCTACTATAGCCTTCATGCCAGTGGGTGTTGCAATCACACTAATACCCATTTGTATCATAAGATCCCTTCCTAACAGATTGACTGGACATGAAGGGCTTATTAGCACTTGGGCGTGACATTCTAACTCTGTTTCCTCATCTTTTATGCTAACTGGATTTGTCAATGGATGACTTTCAGCTTGGCCTCCTGCAGTTCGGATATTTATGGAGGACGAAGAAAAGGTGACCCTTGGAGGGCTAGTGGTTAACACTGTTCTACAGGCTCCGGTATCACATAGGCACTCATATATTTTCCCATTTATAATAAGCCTTCGTTTTGGTAGTTCTTCAAGTTGTTTTAGTGCTAGCAGTTGGCAAACTGCTTGCAAATCTATCTCTTCTGTCTCATCCTGTTTTTGCAGCTTATCTGGCTCTTTTGATAGTTCACAGGCTAATTGTCATTGATTCTCTGTGGAATTTGGGTTGTTTATAAACTTGGTTCTACATTGCCTAGCTAAGTGCCCAAGTTTTCCGCATGTCCAGCAAGTGTTATCTTGCTGTAATAAATTTCGCTGATTGCTCCTAAAAGCACCTCTCCCCCTTCCTCGGCCTCGTGACCTTCCTCTGAACCCTCCCCTCCCCGGAGGATTCATATGTATTATTGCAACAGTATCATTAGCAGCAAACACTGCGTCTGATTTCTGTTTTTGTGCTGTATGGGCGTGTTGGGCATATTCTAGGGCTTGCTGTACTGAACCAGTATTCTGATGTACCCAATGTTTATCTATGTATCTCTTCAGTTCAGGTTTTAGCCCTGTGATGAACGCACGTTTTAACTGTTGCTGATAAACTCCTCCATTTTCCTCATTATGAGGAATTCCTGAATTCCCTCTAAACAGCACCCTCATCCTATCCATAAAATCCTCTGGCTCTTCTCCATCTTTTTGCTTGCATTGTGCAATTCTGCCATAATCTGCTCGTCTCATAAACACTGTCTCTATCCTTCCATGTAATTGCTGCATACTCTGTTGCAGAGCTTGTGAATTATGTGCAAGTGGTTGATTGTCTGGTCCATGACCAGTAAAGTCTCCTGCTACTCTTCCCCATTTATGATTGAACAGCTGTCTTAAACATTGGAACATTTCTCTACCATTCAGGTGGAAACTGCTCTGTAGTTCCAATATTGCTGTCCAAAATTCTGGTACCCCTTCATCAACAGGAGGTATTCCCTTTAATGCTGCCGTTCTATCTTCAGCTGTACATGGTCTATAGACTAACATTGTTTCAGGTCCTCCATCTGGCTCTCTATTAGGGTTTGCCACCTCCACTAGGGGGCATTGTAATTCTATTTCTTCCTCTTCACTATCAATATCAATGCCTTCATTTCGCGGATGCCATCGAACCTTAGCAGTAGCTAGATCGCGCACAGGGTATAACGTAGGATTTCTACTCCTAGTTATAATGGGGGAAGAAGGAAGAGCTGATGGCTTCTTTGGTATTGTGCCCGTAGCTGATGGTTGTTTTATTTCCCTTCTATCTACGGGTTGCATGGGGGCAGGCAATAGTGGCGGTGTTGGTGGTCTATTTTCTCTATGTTTTATTTTGGCCACCGTCTCATCATCTAAAGTGACTAGAGCGGCTGCAGTTAATTTATCCTTTCTATCATCCTTTTTCTGCTTTCTACGTACATCTCTTAACTTACTTTGTTCCAACCAATTATCTGAATACTTATATTCTTTTTTCCTTTTCTCCAATTTTCCTTTCTTCAAGGTTTGTAACATTTCTAGTCTTAAATTTCCTTGTAATTTTAAGATATCTGGAGTGTGGAGTTTCCCTTCAAACCCATGTTTTTTTCTCCACCTCTGATTACTTATTTGTCCTGAACCTGGTTTATATCCTTCCATAAACTTCTCATCTCCCTCTAGTTCAATCCTCTTACTCTGATTCTTTCCCATTTTTTTTTCTTTCCCGTCTCCGCACTACACAGGTCCTGGGTGGAAATTCACTGGTACGAGATATATGGGAGGACACCAATACGGCCTTCTACTACACGCTGTTCGTGCAGCGGTATCGGTTTTCAGGGATGAAACCCGTCCTTGATCCTTCAATCACCAGTACTTCTTTCCCACCAGGCAAAATAAGAAATGGACTGACAGAAGCAACTCTAAGCCTCTATAATAGTCTTAGTCCAGTCATTCACACAATACATGCATGTTCATATTTCGCTTAATTACGGCTAAGCCTAACCCCTTTTCTGCTTAATTACGGCTAAGCCTAACCCACGTCAATTGACCCGGTTATTTCGCTGAATAACCTTTGTTATCTCACCTGTCCTGTGTGCCTGTGTTCCGCCACCGAGGTCCGTCAGACATCACCAGACGTCGAGCGCAGTTCTAACCACCGGCCTGATGACGAATTCACGTCACAGGTCTTTTTTGCACCCGTCTCCGAGTGGCTGCCGGCAGGCTTCAGTGTCGCTCCTCTCGGCGTGCTGGCGATGTCGTCAGGTGTCCTCGTATCCGGCTCGAAGGACCAAATTATATGTTGGAGAAAGCGTCAGGCTTTCCACTCCAACTCTGCACACAGGACCAAACTACAATACAGTATATGTTGGAGAAAGCGACAGGCTTTCCACTCCAACTCTGTACACACCATTAATTACGAGACAACACACTTAGAGTTTTACTTGCACAAGGGTAACCACACTCTCTGCATGCTAGGCTACAAAGGAATGTGTTACAAAGGGTGGTTCCCCTTGGCACCTTTATTTATAGTCAATGGGGGGCAGGGGTCTTGGAGTGAGAACAAAGAAAAGACTGTGAGAGTAAGAAGAAGTTCTGGTTTTACTCAGGTGGACAACTATTTAAACACGTGCTCAGGATACGTGTAAACTAATATAATCTAAATTATGAAGGTAAAGAAAAACAAAATAATGTATATACATATTTACACTCATTGCTGATTATACAGAAATGATAACAAATGATTACTAACAGTTTCTTCAACCTAACAGTAAGGACAATATAATCGTAATTTAATGTATCCCTTCTGCTCTTTAAAAAGCACAATGTCTGACTGACAAATATGTCTATTATTAGCACATTTTAATAATTTAATTAATATTAAGCAGTACACCTATTTCCTGTAATCACTCTGCGTTAAAGCAATTTTTAAAACTAGCTGTGAACTGGATGCTGTTCTGACTGTTGTTGCCATGGTGCCTTATTTACTTTCAAATCGCATTGTCCACAACCTGATCAAAGGACCAAACTTTAAAATCAGTGCAGGGTAGTGTCGCAAGTAGTGATGCTTAGGCTTTAACCTATGTCCTGGAAAGAAAGAAAATCTACAAGCAAGATATTCTTGGATAAGAACGTCAAGGTATGCAACCTCTGGCAATAAAATTTTCTGTGCACAAATCAGCTCCACAATGTCTTTTAGCTGAAGGGTCAACTGCCAATCATCATCTGTGGGCTCTTTCACCTTGTCACACATGATCACAGGAAGAAGTCTTAGAAAATTCCAGTTCTGAACAGCCTGACCATAAAGCTTTACTCCATTGGAGTTTACTGCACATGGCTTACTCAACACATCAGAGCCACTGTACTTAAATTTCTTAATGCGTCTATTCAGAATTGAATAAGTGAACCACTTTTTCTGCTTGATGAAGTACTTCAGGTAAAGGGCTAAATCATAGGAAAGGATACCCTCAAAAATGTCATGGCCTAAACAAGGTGGCAGGCCAGGCATACAAACATCGAAGTAATTCAATGAATTAAAACTCAGATATTATACCTTCAACGTTTTGTTGTTCCTCAGACTGTAAAATGCATTTGGATCTGTTTGAAAATCTGTTCGGGTTGTTCGGCAATACCTGCAGAAATATTCAGAAAAACAAAAATTTTCTGTAAATCCACCGATATTATGAGACCCCAAATTGTCCCCTGCAATGCACAAAACAGTCCCTTTTACTTTTTCCTCTGCCACCGTTATTCCATTGTCTTCCAGGTCTTTTAAGTCTGCAATGAGCCTTGAGAAAACTTTGTCATGGCCAAAGTGTTTGAAGTCTTTTTCCTGACACAGCATTACAAGTGACATGTGGTCTGTACTTGATGAGGTGGTAAATTAGCCAGAGACAAATATACAGCTACTACTTTGTGCTGCTTTTTGCTGAACCTAATGGGTTCACCGCCTCAAAAGAATCTTGATATAGAATTAGTTTTAGACATGATGGGTTTTGAGAAAAGAACTCATTGTTTTTATATACCTGACCATCACTGACATCACAAAGCACATCAGTGTATGGTACGTATGTACCCTGTGCAGCACAATTCTGCCATAAGTCTGACTCCAGTAAATGTCTCAAAGTGTCTTTCAATGGAACATAGTAGGCAAACCTCTGTGACCTTGTTTCATCCCTTCCTAAGTACAACTTTACAGGTTCTGTGTATCTAAACATCTGTTTAAAAGCCCTAGTTCTTGAAAAATTGGTTCTCATTGGTCCTTCATGACTAATGGTGAAAAGGTCAGATTCCTTCACAACATCACATATACTACCAATAACCTCATCTGTTAATTCAGTTAAGTCACTTTTCAGGAATGCACTTAATTTATTCAAAGTATATGTCTGTCCTAGTTCATGTATGCTTAGCATCTCTTCAATAATATTTTGTATAGTTGATGCTGGCAGAAGAAACTGCCCATGTAATTTCAAGTAGAAAAGAGAAATATTTCTAAGAAAAAGGTCACTGAAATTTTCTGTAAGATGGACTTCACCTTCATCAGTCTCACTAAATCTCTCTGTAGGGCCTGTAACTAACGGTTCAGTTTCAAGAAACTGAGAAACTGTCTCCTTATAAAGATCTCTTATACTGTCCACAGAACATTGTCTGTGTTTCCTGGACATGTAGGCTGTAAACGACGATCTCACAGTGAACGTATGGTCGCATCCTGTCACCGGACATGTCACAACACGTCCTTCGGCTATATGTTCCTTTAAGTGAGCTGTTAGTGATCTGACATCGCGACATTGGCGCTGGCACATAGACATATTACACGTAAACACCGTAAGGGCATTTGTAGTATCAATATATGAATCTGTGTTATGTTTACGGTAAAAATGAGCCTTAAATTCCCCATATGAACGAAACGTATTGTGGCAATCTGTAGCGCCACACTTGAACACGCATCGTGGTTCATGACGGTGAAGTTTGACATGTAAAACATGTTCCCTAAGGGTTTGCACTGATGTTCCACAGAAATAACAACTAAACATTGTAACTGCGTGAACAAACAGGCACTCTATTGCTGTTTTAAACACCTAAATGCTGTTTCACATCCCGCTTGCAAATCTAAGTTTTACATGTGCTGCCAAGATACGTTCATGCGCCGTCAACACGGTACATGCTACTCGTGTTTAAAACCACACACTGCTTAACACTGCTTAAAACGATTTAATTTAACTTACCAATTTGCCCAGACACATTTATTTTATTTTATATTCCCACTAGTTTGTAGATTTTTTTTAAATGTTATGTTTGTTATTGGGTGCTTTCCACTTCATGTACCCACATACAGCGCTGGCTTAAAGCAATACATTCTGGTCCTGACGCAATGCATTGTGGTTAGATTTTTATCGTCCGCTGCATTATGTCACCATGTCACGTCGTACAAAAACCTCGCGAGAGCAAGACAGATCATCCTGCACCTCTTAAGTGTTATGTAGTTTTGCCTGAAACGCAAAAATAAAACAAAGCAATTAAAGCCGATCAGTGGCTCAAATTCTGCTGTAGCGATTGAAGAACTTTTGTCGGAAGTTGGATTCGAACCCATGCCTTACTTCGGAGAACAGAATACCCCTTACTTTGAAAGGCCATTTTCGCTGCGCAGGAGGCTTTAGACCGCTCGGCCATGGGGCAGTTTCCAGTTGAACCCTAAGGAGTAGGTTAAGTCCAGCCTTGGCTTCCAAGCTGACGTTTTTCTACATATGTGCTTGTGTATCATGGACAGTAAGAGGGGGCAGGCAAGGAGAGAATTTCTCTCTTTGGGGATCAATAGAGTGTTGTTATTATAACGTCTAAAACGTATGATGGTCTGTCGATAAATCAATAACAATATCAATGAAGTCAATGTTTATCTAAAGGAATCAGAATTCAGGAAAAGCCAGGGGCCGGACCGAGTGTAGGGGGCGTGGCCAGAGACAGCCTGCTGACTGTTCCAAATCATGGGTGCATGTTACAAGTCCGGAACATATTTTAACTTAGTACTAACTTAGCATCATATTTGATCTGATTCGACTGAATATCCCAGGTTTCCATCTCTCATGCATCTGGTGTGACGTGTTTTCAGACTCTCAGGCTGGCGCAAAGAAATCTTACGGGAATTGAACGTCTCACTCCGGTCAGCTGACCAAAGTTGGTAACCTTGGTATTGTGTGTAGGAGATTCGGTATAACTATAATTTCGTTCTCCATTTACATGCCCGTAGTGTCTTTAAGTGTTATGTAGTTTTGCCTGAAACGCAAAAATAAAACAAAGCAATTAAAGCCGATCAGTGGCTCAAATTCTGCTGTAGCGATTGAAGAACTTTTGTCGGAAGTTGGATTCGAACCCACGCCTTACTTCGGAGAACAGAATACCCCTTACTTTGAAAGGCCATTTTCGCTGCGCAGGAGGCTTTAGACCGCTCGGCCATGGGGCAGTTTCCAGTTGAACCCTAAGGAGTAGGTTAAGTCCAGCCTTGGCTTCCAAGCTGACGTTTTTCTACATATGTGCTTGTGTATCATGGACAGTAAGAGGGGGCAGGCAAGGAGAGAATTTCTCTCTTTGGGGATCAATAGAGTGTTGTTATTATAACGTCTAAAACGTATGATGGTCTGTCGATAAATCAATAACAATATCAATGAAGTCAATGTTTATCTAAAGGAATCAGAATTCAGGAAAAGCCAGGGGCCGGACCGAGTGTAGGGGGCGTGGCCAGAGACAGCCTGCTGACTGTTCCAAATCATGGGTGCATGTTACAAGTCCGGAACATATTTTAACTTAGTACTAACTTAGCATCATATTTGATCTGATTCGACTGAATATCCCAGGTTTCCATCTCTCATGCATCTGGTGTGACGTGTTTTCAGACTCTCAGGCTGGCGCAAAGAAATCTTACGGGAATTGAACGTCTCACTCCGGTCAGCTGACCAAAGTTGGTAACCTTGGTATTGTGTGTAGGAGATTCGGTATAACTATAATTTCGTTCTCCATTTACATGCCCGTAGTGTCTTTAACCGGCTGCACAAACTGGATCCGCCTCCATTACGACACAACTTTGCCCTTATTGGCTTAAGAATTTAGTCACATACATGACGTATATCTGCTATTTCTCCCGAGAAGCAGGTAAAGCAGTGGTAACTGCTTTGTAGTTAATTTACCTGGTAAAATTAAGTTTAAATAAATGATATAAATACTGTAATAGTACTCGTGAGCTTTGTTTATTTGTTATTAGTTATTGTAATGTTGCGCTGCTTTATTTGTTTAATCGTCTAGTCTGTGGAGACATTCAAGTTAATCAAATAAGAATTGCACTGTACACTGTACATGACCATAAAAACTTTGTATCCTTGAAATAAATGTTTTTGATCTTTTCCTTGGCAGTTATCTTTTTACACAGGGCCTCTATGTACACGATAGTTTTTTTTTTCACGACTAACAGTATGGATCAGGAGTTGGTTATTGTAAAAGAAGTAATGTGCATGCAGGTGATATTTGTATAGATTTATCCACACCCTTGTAGCAGTGCTGCCATTGCAGTCAGATCTCGCAAACTAGGAGTATTAGTTGTCTTTATTTCTCTTTATTTCTTGACGCCAACCCTCTCCATTAATCCGGGCTTGGGACTGGCACCTACCTGAGCTGGCTTGCTCCCTTAAGTGGCTGGGTTAGGCTAAACTATATATATATATTTACCAAGACTACAATAAAACATCTCGAAATGTGTAGTCTAGCAAAACGCAGTTTAAAGAAGGTAGCCTACCTGGCGAAATTGCAAACAAATTAAGGGCGTTAGGCAGCCTTTAGATCCTACCCATCATGCACTGCAGTTTTTTGCTAATTCCTCAAATGGAAAACTGTCCATCCATCCATCCATTTTCCAAACCGCTTATCCTACTGGATCGCGGGGGGTCTGGAGCCTATCCCGGAAGCAATGGGCACGAGACAGGGAACAACTCAGGATGGCGGGCCAGCCCATCGCAGGGCACACTCACACACTATTCACTCACGCATACACTCCTATGGGCAATTTAGCAACTCCAATTAGCCTCAGCATGTTTTTGGACTGTGGGGGAAACCAGAGTACCCGGAGGAAACCCCACGATGACATGGGTAGAACATGCAAACTCCACACACATGTGACCCAGGTGGAGACTCGAACCCGGGCCCTAGAGGTGTGAGGCAACAGTGCTAACCACTGCACCACCATGCTGCCCCCTAAATGGAAAACCATTAAATACAAAAGGAAAACAAAAGTGCTGTAAGACTGTATACTTATGTGTATGTTAGTAAAGGCTGTAGCTGACACAACGGACCCCACTAATTAGAAAGGGGTAATTGTACACATGTGGCATCCAGTATGTTCTTCTATAACAGTTTTTTAAAAAAAAAAAAAACTCACATTACACAAATTGGCACTATCAAAACGAGGATTATGGGGAAAATGGGGACTGTGATGGAGATTACATACACGTAGGCATGGTATTTAGTTTTTTTTAATCTGGTCACCTTCCAGAGTAATTGTAAACTAAAACCATCTTCACCCTATTTGATTCTTTATAAATGGACAATCAGTCGTGCAGTAAATGGGGGTATAGAGAGACACAGAGCTTGTCTAACAAGAAACCCTGGGAAGCTAACATTAATAGGGTGGGTATGGATAGCAAAACCATTGATACAGATTACAGATTTATATCTCACCTGAACCCTGGCGGGCTCCGTGCCAATAGGGGTTGGGATTAGGGTTAGTTAACTTAAGTAGTAATATTGATGTGTATATTCTCCTATTCTCCAGTCAGTGAATCGTGAAACGTAATGTTAATATGTTTCTATACCTATATGTTCTGCTTAAAAACCCATAAAGGCAAGCACAGTGTTTAGACATTCTGTTACTTAGACTAGTAAACACTAAGATCCTTCAGCTTTCAATTAACCTGACACAACAGTCTAAACAACAAATGTGTGCCATGTCATTTGTCATCTTTACATCTTGTATCCTTTATATGGTAATTGGATTTTCAAGGTGGAATTGCAGGTCGATCATTTTAAGGATCTAGATGTAAACCTCCCTGGTGTTGCTTTAATATTTTTTTTGCACAATTTGCTTCACACACTTCCTCCAGCAGAGAAGCTTACAATACTACACCCCACCAAATGACTGGATGATGCCTTTTTATTTAAGGTCTGGCTGTGAGCCTCGATTACCGATACACTATCTTCAGGCTCCTGCCGGGATCAGTCAGTATGGTGGACCTTTGGAGGAATGGGTACAAAACCATCAGGAAAGTTTGCAGGTGCTTCAAGAGTATGTGAAGGCTTAGTTGGAGGAACAAGCCACACCACGAAATCGGAAACACAATGAGTTGGTTAATGATTAGGGGTTTGATGAAGGTCAGCTGGTGTGTTTGCGGAACCATGTTCGAGGTAAAATACAGGATCATTGGGATGCCTGTTTGTATATGGTAGTTCGGTGTCCCCAAGATCAGGGTGCAGTTTACTCTGCAACTCCAATGGAGGGGGACGGGGTTGTCCGTCAAGTTCACCGAACAGAGTTGCGTCCAGTACCACAGGGGGTTGTTATGTCAGGGGAAGATGTTCTGGTAATGTCTCCTGAGTCTGGGTTGCCCACAGGGGCAACAGAAATGGAATCGGATGAGGACTCTGTGATTTTACGGGGACAGGGCTGGTGGGAGGGGTCGCAATAGAGCATCCACAAGTAGGCCTCGTATAATGGAGGAGGTTATGTCCCCCCCGAGGTGTAGAGACCAGTTAAACGTTCGGTGAGGTCCACCACTGGTCATCATACCAACCCTTATAAGTTACCACGGTCAGTGAATGATCGTTCGGTTGGGGAGGAAGACCAGTGGTTTGGGGATAGAATTCTTAGCTGTGATCGTTGGGTCATCAATTTCATTTTGGGGGATGGATTGTAGCCAGGCAATTATAGGCAGGTATAGGAACTGCAGTTCGGACTGGAGGCATAGCCGGGGCGAGATGGCTGTGCATGTTCCGATGGTAGGGCATATTGGCAAAGGAGCAGGCACGGGAAAGACAGGCAGGGTCCTGATAGATTTGGTGGAGCATCGGCGGGCATATTGAATTTGCAGTGTAGCAGCCTTTCTGTTTGCTTGTTTCAGGGGTGAACAATCTTATCCGCAAAGGGCCGGTGTGTATGCAGGTTTTCGCTGCAACTCCCTAATTAGATTTCTAATTAGAGGACTGATTAGCTGAAGAGTCCTCATACCTGGTTTTGAAGAGCTGACCTAAAGGTTACCCCAAAAACCTGTTTTTTTTTTGTTTGAATGGGGCAGTGAGTCATGGGGTAAACTACTGTTCTTTAGGGGTTTTCAAGGTGGAATTACGGGTCGATAATTTTAAGGATCAGGTTGTAAACCTCCCTGGTGTTGCTTTAATATGTTTTATCTGAGGTTGTATCGTGTATTATCAAGCCAGCCGGCTTAGTGGCCTCGGGAGCGGGGTTTAGTGGGAGCAGCTGGCTAGTTTTATTTTCTTTTTTGTTTGTGTCTTTTTCTTTGTTGTATGTATATTTTGGGTTCATTATTAGGCAGGCTGGGCCTTTTGGCACCTGTAGTCTGGGTGCTGGATTGCCCATAGGGGTCTTTTTTATTGCTGTGATTTGCTGTGTCATTCACTAGTGTGATTTGTGCTGGATGTGTTTTTAAGGTTGTGCTGTGGCGTGTACCTGAGCAAACTTTGGGCAACCTGTTCTCTTGTTGGCTTTATTGACAAAGGGTGGATTAGTCTAATTACGGCCTGCTACAAATAGCTGCATATAACGTATAAAAAAAATCACCTTATGGGTGCTCCGTAGGGTAGCAAGATCTTGAGTTTTTTTTACAGTACTCGGGTACGTTTTAAAATTTTCGACCAATCAGCAAACATTATTCTGACAGCATAGCTGGGAAACCAATGAAAAGTGAGTGCAACGTTCTAGAACTTGACTTCGGGTTGACGCTCCCTATAAAAGAGCTGGGTACTGCTTCAAGGCGTTCAGTTGGCGCTACCTCCTGATAGAGTAGCACTGTACGGCTCTTGTTCCGTAAAACAACATCAAAAGGATGAAAAAAAAAACAATATTTAAAGAAGACGAAAAAAATCAATTTTTAAAGAAGACGAAAAAAACATCGTCTAAAAAAATAAGCCAAAAAAATAATATCCGAAGAAGGAAAAACATGCAAAGTAAAAAAAAACAAACAAAAATAAAATACAATATCCAAAGAAGAAGGAAAAAAACATCCAAAGGGAGAAAAGAAGAACTGAAGGGCCAACGAGGTAGGAGGAAATACAAATTTCGTTTCAGCACCGTTGGAGTGCCAAGCCGTGAAAAGCATTTGGCCAGAAGACAAGGTAAGTGTTGTATCTGTTATTTTAAAACAGCGCTTTTCAAAATGCTGCTTTATAATCGTTTGAGATCGTTAGCCAGTGTGACAGCTGAAGGCTTTTTGAGTTTACCAACATAAAGTTTTATTTCTGTATTAGGACATTGTCAGGAACAATGATGTGTTCATCGCTATGATGTGGTCAAAAAGCGATGCATTGAATCTTAGAAACATTTGTGATTTTTCAAACGATGCTTTTCCTTTTATTTAATCAGTAAAATTTCCATCGGTTTTATATAGTGCCCCTTGAAATATGTCTTTAGCTCATTTTCCGGGCATTTTACTAGAATGCATCCTGAGAAATACACAAGCTCTGCTGCATTTCCGTGCCTCGATGTTTAGTGCCGAGTATAATTGTTGCAGTTGCCTTTTATATATTCCATGAGACCTGTTGGTACCAAGAGAAGTGTGAGACTGTCAGGGTGAATTTATCATACAATCGCACGCATAAATACCTGAGGGTTGCCAGTCCTTTTGCGTTGTTACAGGAGGACTAGAGCTGACGAGTGTGTTTCTACACACTATCAAGGGCATTGTAGTACAGTTTTCTCAGGTGGGAGAATGCTGCCGATCTCCTATTTGACAATACAGCCCTTGATATATTAGAATATTACAGAACTAGAAGCCTTTTGCAAGGAAGAATGTGAGAAAATCCCAAGTACAAGAACTGAAAGCCTTTCAGCTGGCTATAAGAAGCGCTTGTAAGCTGTGATATCTGGCAGAGGAGGTGTTACTAAGTACTGATTACGTAGGGTGCCCAAACTTTTGCAGAGTGCCATAATAATGTTTTTATTTTGTAATTTTGTTCAATTTATGGCATAAAAAGTAACTATTCATCAATGTTTGCTGAAAATATTGTGTATTTTTCCCCCAGTTCCTAAAGAGACTGTATTAACTGATATTGTTGCTTTTGTAATTGAAAAGATGTTATTTGTCAAGGGGTGCCAAACCTTTGCATAAGACTGTACACAGTGTGTGTATGTGTTTATGTGAGTGTGTGTCTGTGTGTGTGTGTGTATATATATATATATATGTGTGTGTGTGTATATATTTCTGTATATGCATGTGTATATATATATTTATATATAGTTCACACACATTCAAACTTATTTGAATACACATTCAAAATTATTTTTATTATTATTATTTTCGTTTTTTTTTTTTTTTGTGTTTTAAAATTTTTTATTTTTGCAATGGAAATAAAAATAAAGCAGTCCTCCGTAGAGGAGGGGTGGTGGAGGGAATATATATATATATATACATATATATAAAATAATTGTCACACAACTGGGGTGACATGCCTTTCCTGCTCACCCAATTTTAGTGCACTTTAGTTATGCATAATGACCTTCTAGTCTCGATACACCCATATATATATATGTATATATATATATAGTTTTTTTTGTTTTTTTTTTTGCAATAGACAATAAAAATAACGCAGTTCTCCGTAAAGGAGGGATGGTGGATGGAATATATATATACATATATATAAAATAATTGTCACACAACCTGGGTGACATGCCTTGCCTGCTCACCCAGTTTTAGTGCACCTTAGTTATTCATAATGACCATCTAGTCTCGATACACCCATAAATATATATGTATATATATATAGTTTTTTTTGTTTTTTTTTTTGCAATAGACAATAAAAATAACGCAGTTCTCCATAAAGGAGGGATGGTGGATGGAATATATATATACATATATATAAAATAATTGTCACACAACTTGGGTGACATGCCTTGCCTGCTCACCCAATTTTAGTGCAACTTAGTTATCCATAATGACCAACTAGTCTCGATACACCCATATATATATATATATGTACATATATATATAGTTTTTTTATTAGCAATAGAAAAGAAAAATAACGCAGTTCTCCGTAAAGGAGGGATGGTGGATGGAATATATATATATATATATACATTTATATAAAATAATTGTCACACAACCTGGGTGACATGCCTTGCCTGCTCACCCAATTTTAGTGCACCTTAGTTATCCATACTGACCATCTAGTCTCGACACACCCATATATATATATATATATATATATATATATATATGTATATATATAGATATTTTTTCTTTTTCTTGTGTTTTTTTTTCGCAATGGATATTAAAAATAAAGCAGTCCTCCGTAAAGGAGGGGTGGTGGAGGGAATATATATATACATATATATATAAAATAATTGTCACACAACCTGGGTGACATGCCTTGCCTGCTCACCCAATTTTAGTGCAACTTAGTTATCCATAATGACCAACTAGTCTCGATACACCCATATATATATATATATATATATGTACATATATATAGTTTTTTTATTAGCAATAGAAAAGAAAAATAACGCAGTTCTCCGTAAAGGAGGGATGGTGGATGGAATATATATATATATATATATATATATATATATATATATATATATATATATATATATATATATATATATATATACATTTATATAAAATAATTGTCACACAACCTGGGTGACATGCCTTGCCTGCTCACCCAATTTTAGTGCACTTTAGTTATCCATACTGACCATCTAGTCTCGACACACCCATATATATATATATATATATATATATATATATATATATATATGTATATATATATAGATATTTTTTCTTTTTCTTGTGTTTTTTTTTCGCAATGGATATTAAAAATAAAGCAGTCCTCCGTAAAGGAGGGATGGTGGATGGAATATATATATAAAATAATTGTCACACAACCGGGGTGACATGCCTTGCCTGCTCACCCAATTTTAGTGCACCTTAGTTATTCATAATGACCATCTAGTCTCGATACACCCATAAATATATATGTATATATATATAGTTTTTTTATTAGCAATAGAAAAGAAAAATAACGCAGTTCTCCGTAAAGGAGGGATGGTGGATGGAATATATATATATATATATACATTTATATAAAATAATTGTCACACAACCTGGGTGACATGCCTTGCCTGCTCACCCAATTTTAGTGCACTTTAGTTATCCATAATGACCATCTAGTCTCGATACACCCATGAATATATATGTATATATATATATATATATATATATATATATATATATATATAGTTTTTCTGTTTTTTTTTTGCAATAGACAATAAAAATAACGCAGTTCTCCGTAAAGGAGGGATGGTGGATGGTATATGTATATGCATATATATAAAATAATTGTCACACAACCTGGGTGACATGCCTTGCCTGCTCACCCAATTTTAGTGCACCTCAGTTATCCATACTGACCATCTAGTCTCGAAACACCCATATAATATATATATATATATATATATATATATATATATATATATATATGTATATATATAGATATTTTTTCTTTTTCTTGTGTTTTTTTTTCGCAATGGATATTAAAAATAAAGCAGTCCTCCGTAAAGGAGGGGTGGTGGAGGGAATATATATATACATTTATATAAAATAATTGTCACACAACTGGGGTGACATGCCTTGCCTGCTCACCCAATTTTAGTGCACCTTAGTTATCCATAATGACCAACTAGTCTCGATACACCCATAAATATATATATATATATATATGTACATATATATAGTTTTTTTATTAGCAATAGAAAAGAAAAATAACGCAGTTCTCCGTAAAGGAGGGATGGTGGATGGAATATATACATACATATATATAAAATAATTGTCACACAACCTGGGTGACATGCCTTGCCTGCTCACCCAATTTTAGTGCAACTTAGTTATCCATAATGACCAACTAGTCTCGATACACCCATAAATATATATGTATATATATAGTTTTTTTTTTTTCGCAATGGACAATAAAAATAACGCAGTTCTCCGTAAAGGAGGGATGGTGGATGGAATATATATATAAAATAATTGTCACACAACCGGGGTGACATGCCTTGCCTGCTCACCCAATTTTAGTGCACCTTAGTTATTCATAATGACCATCTAGTCTCGATACACCCATAAATATATATGTATATATATGTATTGTTTTTTTTTTTTTTTTTTTTTGCAATAGACAATAAAAATAGCGCATTTCTCCATAAAGGAGGGATGGTGGATGGAATATATATATACATATATATAAAATAATTGTCACACAACCTGGGTGACATGCCTTGCCTGCTCACCCAATTTTAGTGCAACTTAGTTATCCATAATGACCAACTAGTCTCGATACACTCATATATATATATATATATATATATGTACATATATATAGTTTTTTTATTAGCAATAGAAAAGAAAAATAACACAGTTCTCCGTAAAGGAGGGATGGTGGATGGAATATATATATATATATATATATATATATATATATATATATATATATATATATATATATATATATATATACATTTATATAAAATAATTGTCACACAACCTGGGTGACATGCCTTGCCTGCTCACCCAATTTTAGTGCACTTTAGTTATCCATACTGACCATCTAGTCTCGACACACCCATATATATATATATATATATATATATGTATATATATAGATATTTTTTCTTTTTCTTGTGTTTTTTTTTCGCAATGGATATTAAAAATAAAGCAGTCCTCCGTAAAGGAGGGATGGTGGATGGAATATATATATAAAATAATTGTCACACAACCGGGGTGACATGCCTTGCCTGCTCACCCAATTTTAGTGCACCTTAGTTATTCATAATGACCATCTAGTCTCGATACACCCATAAATATATATGTATATATATATAGTTTTTTTATTAGCAATAAAAAAGAAAAATAACGCAGTTCTCCGTAAAGGAGGGATGGTGGATGGAATATATATATATATATATTATATATATATATATATATATATATACATTTATATAAAATAATTGTCACACAACCTGGGTGACATGCCTTGCCTGCTCACCCAATTTTAGTGCACTTTAGTTATCCAGAATGACCATCTAGTCTCGATACACCCATGAATATATATGTATATATATATATATATATATATATATATATATATATAGTTTTTCTGTTTTTTTTTTGCAATAGACAATAAAAATAACGCAGTTCTCCATAAAGGAGGGATGGTGGATGGAATATGTATATGCATATATATAAAATAATTGTCACACAACCTGGGTGACATGCCTTGCCTGCTCACCCAATTTTAGTGCACCTTAGTTATCCATACTGACCATCTAGTCTCGATACACCCATATATATATATATATATATATATATATATATTTATATATATATATATATATATGTACATATATATAGTTTTTTTATTAGCAATAGAAAAGAAAAATAACGCAGTTCTCCGTAAAGGAGGGATGGTGGATGGAATATATATATATATATATACATTTATATAAAATAATTGTCACACAACCTGGGTGACATGCCTTGCCTGCTCACCCAGTTTTAGTGCACCTTAGTTATCCATAATGACCATCTAGTCTCGATACACCCATAAATATATATGTATATATATATATATATATATATATAGTTTTTTTATTTTTTTCGTAATGGACAATAAAAATAACGCAGTTCTCCGTAAAGGAGGGATGGTGGATGGAATATATATATACATATATACATTTATATAAAATAATTGTCACACAACCTGGGTGACATGCCTTGCCTGCTCACCCAGTTTTAGTGCACCTTAGTTATCCATACTGACCATCTAGTCTCGATACACCCATAAATATATATACTGAACAAAAATATAAACGCAACACTCTTGTTTCTGCTCCCATTTTTCATGAGATGGACTTAAAGACCTACAATTCATTCCAGATACACAATATTACCATTTCTCTCAAACATTTCTCACAAATCAGTCTAAATGTGTGATAGTGAGCACTTCTGCTTGAGCACTTCTGCTTTGCTGAGATAATCCATCCCACCTCACAGGTGTGCCACATCAAGATGCTGATCTGACATCATGGGTAGTGCACAGGTGTACCTTATACTGCCCACAATAAAAGGCCACCCTGGAATGTGCAGTTTTTTGCTTTATTGGGGGTCTGGGGACTCAGAACCGGTCAGTATCTGGTGTGACCACCATTTGCCTCATGCAATGCAACACATCTTCTTCGCATAGAGTTTATCAGATTGTCAATTGTGGCCTGTGGAATGTTGGTCCACTCCTCTTCAATGGCTGTGCGAAGTTGTTGGATATTAGTGGGAACTGGTACACGCTGTCGTATACGCCGGTCAAGCACATCCCAAACATGCTCAACGGGTGACATGTCCGGTGAGTATGCTGGCCATGCAAGAACTGGGACATTTTCAGCTTCCAAGAACTGTGTACAGATCCTTGCAACATGGGGCCGTGCATCATCTGTCTGAGTGGCTGGTCTCAGACGATCTTGGAGGTGAACCTGCTGGATGTGGAGGTCCTGGGCTGGTGTGGTTACACGTGGTCTGCGGTTGTGAGGCCGGTTGGATGTACTGCCATATTCTCTGAAACGCCTTTGGAGACGGCTTATGGTTGAGAAATGAACATTCAATGCACGAGCAACAGATCTGGTTGACATTCCTGCTGTCAGCATGCCAATTGCACGCTCCCTCAATGCTTGTGGCATCTGTGGCATTTTGCTGTGAGACAAAACTGCACATTCCAGGGTGGCCTTTTATTGTGGGCAGTATAAGGTACACCTGTGCACTACCCATGATGTCAGATCAGCATCTTGATGTGGCACACCTGTGAGGTGGGATGGATTATCTCAGCAAAGCAGAAGTGCTCACTATCACACATTTAGACTGATTTGTGAGAAATGTTTGAGAGAAATGGTAATATTGTGTATCTGGAATGAATTGTAGATCTTTAAGTCCATCTCATGAAAAATGGGAGCAAAAACAAAAGTGTTGCGTTTATATTTTTGTTCAGTGTATGTATATGTATACATATAGTTTTTTTTGTGTTTGTGAAAACGGGTCTTTAATCGGGGAAACGGAGCGGGTAGAGCAGGACGGAACGCAGGCATTGACAAACTACAATGACGGACAGGGCAAACAGGTAAGACCAGGACTTAAAATAGGTCATGACTAATCAAAGTAATCGGGCAAAGCAGGAGACGATCAGGGAAGCACACGTGGGTAATCAGGGGGCGTGGCACACACGAGGAGCGGACAAGCCGGGCATATATGTATATCTATATAAAACCTCATTAATGAGGGACAGGGAACAGAACGGACAGACAGAACTGGCACAGGGGAAGGAGCCAGGACAAGACTTGACATAAGACAGGAAAGGCAGAGAAACAGATCAGAAAGGGGGACACGGAGGGAACAGGCAGGACAAAAGGACCGGGAGTGAACGAAGGGAACATCGGGGAAAGAGGAGCAGAAGCCAGAGGGACGAGGGACAAAGAGAGGAGGGACAGAGACAGGAGGAACAAAGCGAGGGGGAGCAGAGGCAGGAGGGACAAAGACGGGAGGCCAGGGAGAGAAGGAGGGGGAACCAAGAGGAGCCCGAGGGAGACCCAGCGGGCGACGGGAGGCAGCCGGAAGGGCTGCAGGCGGCCGGGAGGCCGGAGCCGGAGGGGCCGAGGAGACGGGGTGAGGGACAGACGCAGGGACGAAGGAGGGAGTCGGAGGGGAGACCAGGGAAGGGGACGAAG
The DNA here is from genome assembly GCF_023856365.1 of Brienomyrus brachyistius. Taxonomy (NCBI): domain Eukaryota; kingdom Metazoa; phylum Chordata; class Actinopteri; order Osteoglossiformes; family Mormyridae; genus Brienomyrus; species Brienomyrus brachyistius. The sequence continues at coordinate 45,340 of NW_026042456.1, forward strand.
GAGCTGGAAGGGACCCTGGCGAGGGCAAGGAGAGAGGGGGAGCCGCAGCAGACGGCGACGTCCTCCGACACGCCAGAGCGGGAGGACCAGCAGGCGAATGAGGAGCCGCCGTCGGGGGGCCCGCAGGCAACCGATAAGACGCCGGAGGAGGGACCGAGGCAGGGCGACGAGGCCGCGGAGGGGGACCCGCAGACGACAGCCGACCCGGAGGGCCAGGACCCGCAGGTGCCGACCAAGCCCTAGCGCCGGCGAGGGAGGGCGAGCCAGGGGGCTGGGCGGGTGGGACCCCAGCCGTGCGTCTGTGTCCTCTCCCCTTATGGGACACAGACATAAGGACCTGCGGCCGGGGTCGGGCTCGTCGGGGTGAGGGTACCAGAGTCACAGGGGGAGAAGGGACTGGAGTGGGGCCAGGGACTGGAGCTGCAGGCTGCAGAGGGGGCGCCTGCCCGGGAGCTGCAGGCAGGGAAAGCGCCTCGGACGTGGGCGCGGTAGCTGCAGGCAGCGGAGACGGCTGCTCGGGCTCTGGGGCCGCAGGGGGCACTTATTTTATTATATAAAATAAGTGTCACACAACCGGGGTGACATGCCTTGCCTGCTTGTGGGATGAGGAAGACTCAGGGACTGGAAATGGGATTAAAACTGAAGATGTGCTCATTCCTTTGTGTATTTACAAATTTTCCTTCCGTCAGACATGAGGAGTTTGCTGCTATATTTGGCACTAATAGAGATTCTGATGCTGCTATTTTTATTGTCTATTAGTTTGTTATTATTTACAAGTTCTGTTGTGTTTTTGCATTTTTCTCTTCTGGTTAATTAACTGCTGTCTGTTTGCTGTGAAGTATGAGTGTGGTGAGTAAGACTCAGGGACTGGAAGTGGGATTACAACTAAAGATAACATGCTTATTCCTTTTTGTATTGTTTACAAATTTCCTTCCGTCAAACATGAGGAGTTTGCTGCTATATTGTGCACTAACAGAGATTCTGATGCTGCTATTTTTATTGTTTATAAATGTGTTATTGTTTCCAAGTTGAGTATTCAATAAATGCTAAATTGAGAAATTTTGTGTATCGTTTGTTATTATTAGTGTGATATTTTACCATGCAAATAGAGGGGAAAACGTCCAATTATCGGCCAAAAAAAATCAGCAGCATATATCGGCCATCGCCTGACCCTTGACTTGAAAAACCCATATCGGTCGACCTCTAGTAACAGTACATTCTGTCCAATTCATCCATCGAGTTAAGTCACACACCCACTTGAGGGGGCACTCCGGCAGACGTGAGGATGGGGATGTTCTTTCCGCTATAACATCCACTGCAGAAGTACATCTCGCTCCTGTTCACAGGGCTTACTTCAATGATGAAGCAGGGCTGGTTGTCTGGACAAGAAGTTGTCCTGCTGCTGGGTCTCGGTGCCGTTTTTCCACCTAAGCTTGAAGGTGGAAATGTGTTCCAACTTGGTCCCTGGGACTGCAGCATAGCCAAACATCGCGAGCAGCGTCGGCCACACCCACCACCAGAACCATCACACCGTCCTATACACATAAAGAAGAACTAAAACATAGAGTGTTGTGACAATCTATGCGTTAATGTTTGGCAGCATAGGTGATTCATTAAAATTATACCGAAGAATGGAAAATGTGATATTTAGAATATTTTTTGCCATTTAGTAGCTAATTTAAGCACTTACCCAATGCCTCAATTTGTTTTAGGTCAGTAATGTCTGAGCCAAAAGAATGAATGTATGAATTTAATACAATTCACCCACTCCCACCCACACACAAATCTGAAATTCAATTTAAGACACTTCTTAAACATTAGTGCATTAACAAAAAAGGAAAATCTTAAGAGATTCAGTAGGATTTTCTATGTTAGACTTAAGCTAATAGTTCAATAGTTTTTACATATTTCAATATACCAATTTGACTTTAATGTTGAAACAGATGCTAAAACATGGAATAATTTCATAACTAGAGAAACATGTTATTCACAAACACTAGCAAAGGTAGCTTATAGTTAAGCTTACTTAAGTCAGCAAGTCAGGCTACAGTGTGTAAGAATAGTCGTAAACGATAATTTGTCTCAGTCTTACATGACAGAATAAGTAAACAGAAAATATAAAATGGCTGAAACAGCGTCATTAACGCCAGCTACAGTAGAGGCGCAGAAAAGGTGTCATGACTGAAGTATTCCCAAACTCTGGAAGACCGTATGCGAGCCTTTTTTGCCGCGTGTTTCTCCAGAGGCTCCGGAGCTCCGCTGGTTGACACAGCCATGTTGGTTCATGTGCAGGGGGACGAGCGGCAAATTTCTTTTTTGCAGGGTGGTAGGTGATGTCTCATTAATATTTATTAATTTACTTACAAAATGGTGCGGCACTGCATCCAAGCCTGCGGCACTCAGAGTCACAAATACAGTGGAAACCATTTGTAGTAATTACGTCTGTCTGGCTGATTTCCAACTAATTGATATTTGTATATTTATTACATGAATATAAGGTAATATAAGGTAATAGAAGAGGTATTTAATGGTTTTCCATCTGAGGAATTTGCAAAAAACTGCAGTGCATGATGGGTCGGACCTAAAGGCTGCCTTAACGTCCTCATCTGTATGACGACATACATCAAGACTAGGAAGGTGCATAATGTTCATGTCTGGTTGCGTTTGTTGGTCCAGAAAGTAATTCAATTTCGCCATGTAGGTTACGTTCTTAAAAACTGCTTGGATATAGCCCGATTATATGCTGTGGGCCTTTTAATTTCTTTGTTTACCAGGTAGGCTACCTTCTTTAAACTGCGTTTTGTTAGACTACATATTTAGGGAGGTCTTTATAAATTTATAGTAGTCTTCATAAATATGTACATAGTTTAGCCTAACCCAGCCACTTAAGGGAGAAAGCCAGCTCAACTAGGTGTCGGTCCCAAGCCCGGATTAATGGGGAGGGTTGGCGTCAAGAAATAAAGAGACTGTATCTTCACTGCATGACTGATGTCAAAATGTGTGAAATATGTGGTTGTATTAATAAATGCATTAAAGTAGGTTAATGATTCTGTGCTGTCTAAATTGTATAGAAAATTTCTACGTATAGCCAAACAAATCTCCTCCTGTTTGAAAAGGCATAGAAAAAGCAATTTAGCCACTAAAACTTTACAGTTTTTGTGAGGGACAGTCGAATTCTCTCGTTTCTCTCGTCAAGTTTTTTTGTGATCCTGCACCTACACTTTGCCGGCCCCAGGAGGATGGGCTCCCCCTTTGAGTTTGGTCCCTCCCAAGGTTTCTTCCTTCTTGGGAGTTTTTCCATGCTATCGGCGCCTATGGCTTACTCACTGGGGGCTTTGGGTGGGCATGATATAAAGCAAAGCATTTTCCCTCCCAGTTTCCTCCTCTGGTCCACATTGCAGGACCATCAGCCATCAGAAACAGCCAGACGGTCTCCTTCAGCTTCTTTAGTGTCCTTGGAAGCCAAGGCAGTTTTAGGTCTGAGAAGAGGTTTATCAGAAGGACACATATTACGTCGTTTGTCCTGAAATGTAACATGGGGAGGAAAAGTTAAGCGGTTTAGTCAGATTGGAGTCGTTTATTCAGCAGTGGCAGCGCCAGTGACTTAATGCTACAGGTGCTATAGGGGAGTGAGATTATTTAGACCGGGTGCTTTAGCTTTTCAGCTTATGTAGATGGTGTATAGAAGCACACAGCACGATAAGCTACAGCATGGATAAAATAGGATAAAATATGAAATTCTAACGTCTAGCTCACAGAGCCTCTATGTGTACTTTGAAGAAAAAATACACTACAAGTATGCTGTAAAAACCGCAAAAATGTCTTACACAATATACAGATTTTACAGATAGTTAAAGAAAAAATGAAACCAATATTTTGGGGGTGCTGTGGGGGTACTATGGTCATTGGAGGAGGAGCTAGAGCCCCCCCCCCCAAGCTTTTCCTTGGTGCTGCCACTGTTGTTCAGATTAAAAGTTACATTGTCATTAATAAACAGTACTCTGATCAAATTTTTGCATGTACAAACACAATCAAAGTTTAACCACATGTTTAGACACAATTCACACACCTGTTACATTTCCATAATGCTAAGACTCTCTACACTTACTTCATCCACTTTCTTGTTTGGTACACAGTCATTTGATGGATGTGTAAGATCATTACCAGACCGTCTGCTGCAAACTCTACAGTTAATGAATGGCTGCAAAAACACACAGACACACAAAAACAGTATTTAAAGAGTGGTGGGCAATAAATACAGTGAGAGAAGGTGTAGTAAAGATATATCTAATGATTTAAGGCAGAGCTGCTGGAGTGCAGGGTTTAATGACACAGAACAATTTTAGAGGAAAGAGCTTCCAAAGCAGGGTCACCATAAGGCTATATTATACAAAGCAAGTTCATCTAAAAGTATGAACAACAAATCCCGTTTAACTGAACACTGCTCTGTATTAAAATACTGTCCTCCGATCAAGCTAAGTGGTCCTGTAGTTCACTATTTAAAGAGGTAAATTTAAAGGGTAATTCACACTGCACATCTACCCTGCTCTGACCAGGTTTAATTACTGGCTTTCTAATTAAAACAAGAGTTAAGTCCTGCCCTTTCACCACAAAACACCACACTGCCATTTAAGGCTGATTTCAACAATGAGTTTTAGTTAACCTGGCTCGATTGAGTTAACTCTGGGTATGTAAAACCCGCTTTGTAGTACAGCCCACAGGTCTTTAAATAAGGCCAGCTAGGGTTCATAGCTCGAAGCATAATCTACAGGTCACCCCTCAGATGATTAGCATTTGCTTCTGCCTGGTAATCCAGCCTTTAAGCCTGTAAACCTACTAAAATTTGAGAATAAGGTGAAGGAACTGGCTCTTTGAGGCCACCTATGTATTTGTTACTTTATTGTTGGCTAACTTTCCCCCGCAGGGCATCAAAAAAGTTAACATGAACCTAAATTAATTTGCTAACTGATATGTCCAATGCTCACAGTCACAGTGACTCTTTACTTACCCTCTTGTCCATGAAAATACAGTCAGCCCGATGGTCTGTTGCAGTTGACTTTGGACATTTTGTTGCTCTCAAGAGAATCTCAATGTCAATGTATTCACTGCTGATCTAAATCACATAAACACGTTATATACAAAATTGCCTACAACTGTTTTAAAGGCAATATAACAAACAATAATCACCCAAAAAATGGCAAACTGTCACAGACTTGACTGCAGCAGATTCAGAGAGAAACTGTGAGAAGGTAAAATTGACCAGGGCTGAGATATACAACCATCACTTTCATTGTGAAGAGACATTAAGCATCATATGCATTGAAATTAAAACATCAAACTCAATGTGATACTCATTAGTTCAGCTTGCAGATGATGAAAGTTTCACACTTTTGTAAACACTTTCTCAGCAGTTACCTTCGGACGGCCCTGGATGTTATAGAAATTCATGTGCTGACGGGTTCCTTGATGAGCATTTTCGACTGCGAGTTTAATGGCCGTCTTGTGAGTGCAGGGAGACTGTGGTAATCTTGCTGGGCCTCTGTGGAGATAAGCAGAGCTCCATAAGCCAAAACCAGAAGCAGCAGGCGGGTCATCTTCCTCTCAGCTTTGAAGGGAGAAGCAGGACTGAGGACACTGATCTGTGGTCCCCTTATCCAGCACGTCCAGGGGCGTGTCCTTCACTCGAAACAAACAGACCTTTGAACAACATTGGAAAACTCTTCAGGATGAATTGAGGCAGGTGGTCAAGTGGGTTTATTGTTATTTCAGCAATATACACAGTACACAGTGAAAGGAAACATTGTTCCTCCTGGACCACGGTGCAACACAAAGAAGAAAAACAGAAACAACACAAGATGACACAAGTGCGGGCAAGATAGAACTATACAGAGTGAAAGGAGCACAAACAGAGGGAGAAAGTGCAAGATAAACACAAGAGCAACAATACAATACTACAGGACAAGACAGCGCAGTCAAGAACACAGAGTGCAGCCAGAGCTAACCTGAATAGGGGCATCAAGGTTGCCAGGCAGGCAGAGAAACAGAAAATAGAGGTCTACTTCACATACAACAACCCACAGTGGGTGTGGCAGGGAATACAACACATTACAAACTTCAAAGGCAACAACACCGTCACTGTTAACAGCAACGCCCTTTTAGCAAAGGAGCTAAACAGCTTCTTTGCTCGTCTGGAGGAACACAGAGCAGACATAGCCACACTGCCCCCTCCCCCAATCTCCAGCACTCACAGACTCCCTCTGCAGGAACACCACGCGAGAAGGCACATTGCATCTCTAGGTGTGTGGAGTTTAAGACAAGGCAAGTGATGCTACGATAATATAATTCCTTGGTAAGACCCCACCTAGAATATTGTGTGCGGGTTTGGTTACCATACCTTAAGAAGGACATTGCTGCCTTGGAAAAGGTGCAACGTAGGGCAACGAGAATGATTCCTGGTCTTAGAGGAATGTCTAATGAGGAGAGGTTAGCTGAGCTGAATCTGTTTAGCCTCGAGCAAAGGAGACTAAGGGGGGACATAATCCAGGTGTTTAAGATTCTAACAGGTCTGGATGCTGTTCAGCCAAATGGCTATTTCAATGTTAGTTTAAATACCAGAACTCGTGGCCATAAGTGGAAATTAGCTGGAGAACATTTTAAAACGAATTTGATGAAGCATTTCTGTACACAGCGTGTAGTTAGAGTATGGAATAGTCTTCCTGTTATTGTAACACAAGCTAAAACCCTGGGTTCTTTTAAATCAGAGCTAGATAAGATTTTTGAGCTATTAGCTAAGTTCTCCTCAAAGGAGCTTGATGGGCCGAATGGCCTCCTCTCATTTGTAAATCTCTTTGGTTCTTATGAGTCAGCTTACAGAGATGAGGTCCAGAAACTGATAGGTTGGAGTTCAGCAAACAATTTGGCACTAAACAGCACAAAGACAAAGGAATCACTGACTTCAGGAAGGATGGAGGCGACACTGGCCTGCCTAGATGGATGGATGGATGTTTTTATTGACATTGTAAGTACAATGAGATTTAGTTTGGAACGCGCCAGCAGCTACACAGTATATTTACAATTATATAGATTGTGAGGCATAAAATAAGGTGTGAGTAATATAACATAACGACATAATATAAGTAATCATTAATTAATCATTACAGATGGTATGAGGTGTGAACCGCTAGGCTGCTATGGCATGTTTGGTATCAAACCGATGGAAAATCACTCCAGTTTCCAAATCTGGTCAGTGGTTACCACGAAAGTGAATATATCAAAAGTTACACCAGCCTAACGAAAATCATCAATACAAGGGAAATCACTCTGGTCATAAATCTCAAAAGGACTGATACAGACCCCCTTCCGAAAGCCCGCCAAATGGATGGTCAGCCATTGGTCCAGGAGTCGAATTCCTGGTCACTCCTATTCACGAACTTTACACTATAAAACCTGGCACCTCAGAACAAAGCCAGGAGAGGAGAAACAGAAGGGAGGAGAAAACAAAAGACCATCAGCACGAAGAGAGGCAGAGAACATCAGCCCAAGAGAAGAGAAGCCCACAAGAAGCCCTCCTGAAGCCTATCAGTGAAGACCCAGCTGGACAGAGAACTGCAACCAAGCCCAAGCTTCACCAGGAGAGGGAATCAGAGGGGCTCCACTCCAACAACCGCTGCAAACACCGCGCCTCCCTGAGTGCCATCACCCATCAGCTCATCAGCCTCCGCAACCAACTGCCAAGACCCCCCCCCCCCCACTCTGCAACCAAGTAAACAAACTTCCTTTCATTTATAACAACCTAAACTCCTATTCACCTGCTATATTACTTTAGGACAGTATTTCCACAAATTGCTTGCTTTGCAGAACAGTATTTTCCCTTTTAAGGTTACTCATTTTAAATCTGGTCATTGCATTTTCATGATTACATTGTTTGTGTCCACTCCGTTATTTCGTGTTTATTGTTTGTTAGGTGTAATGTCTGTCTTATGTTAGTTATAGGAATAAATGCATGTCTTTTACACAACTTCAGCCTCCGTTCATTGAGTGCTCACAAGAATCCCTGCCTGTGCGATCTACGCTCTGAAACCTCAAATTCGCCTGAAATATCGCGAGACTCTCTCTCATTGGCCGTGAGGGGAGCTTCGCTACCGATCGTTTACATTACCTGGTGACGCAGCTCGTTGGACAAGCCTTCTATTCTAACCCAGGTTATTACGTGATACTGGTTATTAATGAGTTCCATTTAAGTCACACATTAACAGACTCACGGTGTTTCGCAATTGAGTTTGAGCCGACCATTCAGCATAAAAATTGGTTAATAATCACAAGGCACAAGGTTTAAACTTATTCTGAGCACACAATTTAAACTTTTTATGACCGAACGTGCAGTGAAGAAGCGCTACTGTCAACTGGTTGCAAAAGTCGCACTCATGGCAATCTGAAGGCATTTAAGCGGGATCATATGGGCTTATTATAGTTATTTTTATTTCTATTATTAGTAGTTATATTATTTTGTTTTATTTTCGGTGATTTCATTGTAGTTCTTTCGTATTAAACTGCAGTAAACTTTAACCCTATGTCTGACGAGATTCTCAGATGTAGCGCTTTGTTTCCAGGTTCAATTCGGACGAGTGTCTCCGTTTCTATATATCCTGGGAGAGATCTCTCTATTAGCGAACGGGAATACTTGTTATGAGGTTCTAACCTAAATTATGTTGCGCTTGGACATAAGACCGATAGCTTAGTTACCTATCAGGATCATACTCGTATGTGTGTGCCTGCTTTAGACAAAGCAAGTTTAACACAACTTTGCGCTGTGAGCCAAGTGTGTGTCATTTAGAAATTGGGAGTCTCCTGTGCTTGAGACCCGCCGTGGTTAAGCACCATTTGCGACGAGATATAGTGCACTCACAATTTAAATCTGTCGCCGTAACGCGTGCGCCGTCTCGCTTCAGTAATTGTTTTAAGGGGTGATGACGAAGATGACGAATTTACTTTCCTGAAGAGGAGCAGGATGGGTCACGCGTTCTGTAAGATTTGTCTCCCACGGGGAAGGAACGATGTCAGTCGGCATGAAAAATCCAAGTCATTAGTGAATGACAGAGCCGCATGAGTGAACATGAAAAATTAATAGAAAATAAATGACAAATGGTTATTTTATATTTTATATATTTTATATATTTATATTTATATTATATTTTATATAATTTATATTATTTTATATTTCCTGTCTTAAAATGTAAGGGATACTGGAGCCTGGTTGCGGTGGTGGGATGGCTCACGGCGGGTGCCGGAAAATTTCCTTTATTTTCAAATCCAAACCTTGACAGGTATGCTGCTGTTCCAAATCATGGGTGCATGTTACAAGTGTCCCCAAGATCAGGGTGCAGTTTACTCTGCAACTCCAATGGAGGGGGACGGGGTTGTCCGTCAAGTTCACCGAACAGAGTTGCGTCCAGTACCACAGGGGGTTGTTATGTCAGGGGAAGATGTTCTGGTAATGTCTCCTGAGTCTGGGTTGCCCACAGGGGCAACAGAAATGGAATCGGATGAGGACTCTGTGATTTTACGGGGACAGGGCTGGTGGGAGGGGTCGCAATAGAGCATCCACAAGTAGGCCTCGTATAATGGAGGAGGTTATGTCTCCCCCGAGGTGTAGAGACCAGTTAAACGTTCGGTGAGGTCCACCACTGGTCATCATACCAACCCTTATAAGTTACCACGGTCAGTGAATGATCGTTCGGTTGGGGAGGAAGACCAGTGGTTTGGGGATAGAATTCTTAGCTGTGATCGTTGGGTCATCAATTTCATTTTGGGGGATGGATTGTAGCCAGGCAATTATAGGCAGGTATAGGAACTGCAGTTCGGACTGGAGGCATAGCCGGGGCGAGATGGCTGTGCATGTTCCGATGGTAGGGCATATTGGCAAAGGAGCAGGCACGGGAAAGACAGGCAGGGTCCTGATAGATTTGGTGGAGCATCGGCGGGCATATTGAATTTGCAGTGTAGCAGCCTTTCTGTTTGCTTGTTTCAGGGGTGAACAATCTTATCCGCAAAGGGCCGGTGTGTATGCAGGTTTTCGCTGCAACTCCCTAATTAGATTTCTAATTAGAGGACTGATTAGCTGAAGAGTCCTCATACCTGGTTTTGAAGAGCTGACCTAAAGGTTACCCCAAAAACCTGTTTTTTTTTTTGTTTGAATGGGGCAGTGAGTCATGGGGTAAACTACTGTTCTTTAGGGGTTTTCAAGGTGGAATTACGGGTCGATAATTTTAAGGATCAGGTTGTAAACCTCCCTGGTGTTGCTTTAATATGTTTTATCTGAGGTTGTATCGTGTATTATCAAGCCAGCCGGCTTAGTGGCCTCGGGAGCGGGGTTTAGTGGGAGCAGCTGGCTAGTTTTATTTTCTTTTTTGTTTGTGTCTTTTTCTTTGTTGTATGTATATTTTGGGTTCATTATTAGGCAGGCTGGGCCTTTTGGCACCTGTAGTCTGGGTGCTGGATTGCCCATAGGGGTCTTTTTTATTGCTGTGATTTGCTGTGTCATTCACTAGTGTGATTTGTGCTGGATGTGTTTTTAAGGTTGTGCTGTGGCGTGTACCTGAGCAAACTTTGGGCAACCTGTTCTCTTGTTGGCTTTATTGACAAAGGGTGGATTAGTCTAATTACGGCCTGCTACAAATAGCTGCATATAACGTATAAAAAAAATCACCTTATGGGTGCTCCGTAGGGTAGCAAGATCTTGAGTTTTTTTTACAGTACTCGGGTACGTTTTAAAATTTTCGACCAATCAGCAAACATTATTCTGACAGCATAGCTGGGAAACCAATGAAAAGTGAGTGCAACGTTCTAGAACTTGACTTCGGGTTGACGCTCCCTATAAAAGAGCTGGGTACTGCTTCAAGGCGTTCAGTTGGCGCTACCTCCTGATAGAGTAGCACTGTACGGCTCTTGTTCCGTAAAACAACATCAAAAGGATGAAAAAAAAAACAATATTTAAAGAAGACGAAAAAAATCAATTTTTAAAGAAGACGAAAAAAACATCGTCTAAAAAAATAAGCCAAAAAAATAATATCCGAAGAAGGAAAAACATGCAAAGTAAAAAAAAACAAACAAAAATAAAAAACAATATCCAAAGAAGAAGGAAAAAAACATCCAAAGGGAGAAAAGAAGAACTGAAGGGCCAACGAGGTAGGAGGAAATACAAATTTCGTTTCAGCACCGTTGGAGTGCCAAGCCGTGAAAAGCATTTGGCCAGAAGACAAGGTAAGTGTTGTATCTGTTATTTTAAAACAGCGCTTTTCAAAATGCTGCTTTATAATCGTTTGAGATCGTTAGCCAGTGTGACAGCTGAAGGCTTTTTGAGTTTACCAACATAAAGTTTTATTTCTGTATTAGGACATTGTCAGGAACAATGATGTGTTCATCGCTATGATGTGGTCAAAAAGCGATGCATTGAATCTTAGAAACATTTGTGATTTTTCAAACGATGCTTTTCCTTTTATTTAATCAGTAAAATTTCCATCGGTTTTATATAGTGCCCCTTGAAATATGTCTTTAGCTCATTTTCCGGGCATTTTACTAGAATGCATCCTGAGAAATACACAAGCTCTGCTGCATTTCCGTGCCTCGATGTTTAGTGCCGAGTATAATTGTTGCAGTTGCCTTTTATATATTCCATGAGACCTGTTGGTACCAAGAGAAGTGTGAGACTGTCAGGGTGAATTTATCATACAATCGCACGCATAAATACCTGAGGGTTGCCAGTCCTTTTGCGTTGTTACAGGAGGACTAGAGCTGACGAGTGTGTTTCTACACACTATCAAGGGCATTGTAGTACAGTTTTCTCAGGTGGGAGAATGCTGCCGATCTCCTATTTGACAATACAGCCCTTGATATATTAGAATATTACAGAACTAGAAGCCTTTTGCAAGGAAGAATGTGAGAAAATCCCAAGTACAAGAACTGAAAGCCTTTCAGCTGGCTATAAGAAGCGCTTGTAAGCTGTGATATCTGGCAGAGGAGGTGTTACTAAGTACTGATTACGTAGGGTGCCCAAACTTTTGCAGAGTGCCATAATAATGTTTTTATTTTGTAATTTTGTTCAATTTATGGCATAAAAAGTAACTATTCATCAATGTTTGCTGAAAATATTGTGTATTTTTCCCCCAGTTCCTAAAGAGACTGTATTAACTGATATTGTTGCTTTTGTAATTGAAAAGATGTTATTTGTCAAGGGGTGCCAAACCTTTGCATAAGACTGTACACAGTGTGTGTATGTGTTTATGTGAGTGTGTGTCTGTGTGTGTGTGTGTATATATATATATGTGTGTGTGTGTATATATTTCTGTATATGCATGTGTATATATATATTTATATATAGTTCACACACATTCAAACTTATTTGAATACACATTCAAAATTATTTTTATTATTATTATTTTCGTTTTTTTTTTTTTTTGTGTTTTAAAATTTTTTATTTTTGCAATGGAAATAAAAATAAAGCAGTCCTCCGTAGAGGAGGGGTGGTGGAGGGAATATATATATATATATACATATATATAAAATAATTGTCACACAACTGGGGTGACATGCCTTTCCTGCTCACCCAATTTTAGTGCACTTTAGTTATGCATAATGACCTTCTAGTCTCGATACACCCATATATATATATGTATATATATATATATAGTTTTTTTTGTTTTTTTTTTTGCAATAGACAATAAAAATAACGCAGTTCTCCATAAAGGAGGGATGGTGGATGGAATATATATATACATATATATAAAATAATTGTCACACAACCTAGGTGACATGCCTTGCCTGCTCACCCAGTTTTAGTGCACCTTAGTTATTCATAATGACCATCTAGTCTCGATACACCCATAAATATATATGTATATATATATAGTTTTTTTTGTTTTTTTTTTTGCAATAGACAATAAAAATAACGCAGTTCTCCATAAAGGAGGGATGGTGGATGGAATATATATATACATATATATAAAATAATTGTCACACAACTTGGGTGACATGCCTTGCCTGCTCACCCAATTTTAGTGCAACTTAGTTATCCATAATGACCAACTAGTCTCGATACACCCATATATATATATATATGTACATATATATATAGTTTTTTTATTAGCAATAGAAAAGAAAAATAACGCAGTTCTCCGTAAAGGAGGGATGGTGGATGGAATATATATATATATATATACATTTATATAAAATAATTGTCACACAACCTGGGTGACATGCCTTGCCTGCTCACCCAATTTTAGTGCACCTTAGTTATCCATACTGACCATCTAGTCTCGACACACCCATATATATATATATATATATATATATATATATATATGTATATATATAGATATTTTTTCTTTTTCTTGTGTTTTTTTTTCGCAATGGATATTAAAAATAAAGCAGTCCTCCGTAAAGGAGGGGTGGTGGAGGGAATATATATATACATATATATATAAAATAATTGTCACACAACCTGGGTGACATGCCTTGCCTGCTCACCCAATTTTAGTGCAACTTAGTTATCCATAATGACCAACTAGTCTCGATACACCCATATATATATATATATATGTACATATATATAGTTTTTTTATTAGCAATAGAAAAGAAAAATAACGCAGTTCTCCGTAAAGGAGGGATGGTGGATGGAATATATATATATATATATATATATATATATATATATATATATATATATATATATATATATATATATATATACATTTATATAAAATAATTGTCACACAACCGGGGTGACATGCCTTGCCTGCTCACCCAATTTTAGTGCACCTTAGTTATTCATAATGACCATCTAGTCTCGATACACCCATAAATATATATGTATATATATATAGTTTTTTTATTAGCAATAGAAAAGAAAAATAACGCAGTTCTCCGTAAAGGAGGGATGGTGGATGGAATATATACATACATATATATAAAATAATTGTCACACAACCTGGGTGACATGCCTTGCCTGCTCACCCAATTTTAGTGCAACTTAGTTATCCATAATGACCAACTAGTCTCGATACACCCATAAATATATATGTATATATATAGTTTTTTTTTTTTCGCAATGGACAATAAAAATAACGCAGTTCTCCGTAAAGGAGGGATGGTGGATGGAATATATATATAAAATAATTGTCACACAACCGGGGTGACATGCCTTGCCTGCTCACCCAATTTTAGTGCACCTTAGTTATTCATAATGACCATCTAGTCTCGATACACCCATAAATATATATGTATATATATGTATTGTTTTTTTTTTTTTTTTTTTTTGCAATAGACAATAAAAATAGCGCAGTTCTCCATAAAGGAGGGATGGTGGATGGAATATATATATACATATATATAAAATAATTGTCACACAACCTGGGTGACATGCCTTGCCTGCTCACCCAATTTTAGTGCAACTTAGTTATCCATAATGACCAACTAGTCTCGATACACCCATATATATATATATATATATGTACATATATATAGTTTTTTTATTAGCAATAGAAAAGAAAAATAACACAGTTCTCCGTAAAGGAGGGATGGTGGATGGAATATATATATATATATATATATATATATATATATATATATATATATATATATATATATATATATATATACATTTATATAAAATAATTGTCACACAACCTGGGTGACATGCCTTGCCTGCTCACCCAATTTTAGTGCACTTTAGTTATCCATACTGACCATCTAGTCTCGACACACCCATATATATATATATATATATATATATATGTATATATATAGATATTTTTTCTTTTTCTTGTGTTTTTTTTTCGCAATGGATATTAAAAATAAAGCAGTCCTCCGTAAAGGAGGGATGGTGGATGGAATATATATATAAAATAATTGTCACACAACCGGGGTGACATGCCTTGCCTGCTCACCCAATTTTAGTGCACCTTAGTTATTCATAATGACCATCTAGTCTCGATACACCCATAAATATATATGTATATATATATAGTTTTTTTATTAGCAATAGAAAAGAAAAATAACGCAGTTCTCCGTAAAGGAGGGATGGTGGATGGAATATATATATATATATATACATTTATATAAAATAATTGTCACACAACCTGGGTGACATGCCTTGCCTGCTCACCCAGTTTTAGTGCACCTTAGTTATCCATAATGACCATCTAGTCTCGATACACCCATAAATATATATGTATATATATATATATATATATAGTTTTTTTATTTTTTTCGTAATGGACAATAAAAATAACGCAGTTCTCCGTAAAGGAGGGATGGTGGATGGAATATATATATACATATATACATTTATATAAAATAATTGTCACACAACCTGGGTGACATGCCTTGCCTGCTCACCCAGTTTTAGTGCACCTTAGTTATCCATACTGACCATCTAGTCTCGATACACCCATAAATATATATACTGAACAAAAATATAAACGCAACACTCTTGTTTCTGCTCCCATTTTTCATGAGATGGACTTAAAGACCTACAATTCATTCCAGATACACAATATTACCATTTCTCTCAAACATTTCTCACAAATCAGTCTAAATGTGTGATAGTGAGCACTTCTGCTTTGCTGAGATAATCCATCCCACCTCACAGGTGTGCCACATCAAGATGCTGATCTGACATCATGGGTAGTGCACAGGTGTACCTTATACTGCCCACAATAAAAGGCCACCCTGGAATGTGCAGTTTTTTGCTTTATTGGGGGTCTGGGGACTCAGAACCGGTCAGTATCTGGTGTGACCACCATTTGCCTCATACAATGCAACACATCTTCTTCGCATAGAGTTTATCAGATTGTCAATTGTGGCCTGTGGAATGTTGGTCCACTCCTCTTCAATGGCTGTGCGAAGTTGTTGGATATTAGTGGGAACTGGTACACGCTGTCGTATACGCCGGTCAAGCACATCCCAAACATGCTCAACGGGTGACATGTCCGGTGAGTATGCTGGCCATGCAAGAACTGGGACATTTTCAGCTTCCAAGAACTGTGTACAGATCCTTGCAACATGGGGCCGTGCATCATCTGTCTGAGTGGCTGGTCTCAGACGATCTTGGAGGTGAACCTGCTGGATGTGGAGGTCCTGGGCTGGTGTGGTTACACGTGGTCTGCGGTTGTGAGGCCGGTTGGATGTACTGCCATATTCTCTGAAACGCCTTTGGAGACGGCTTATGGTTGAGAAATGAACATTCAATGCACGAGCAACAGATCTGGTTGACATTCCTGCTGTCAGCATGCCAATTGCACGCTCCCTCAATGCTTGTGGCATCTGTGGCATTTTGCTGTGAGACAAAACTGCACATTCCAGGGTGGCCTTTTATTGTGGGCAGTATAAGGTACACCTGTGCACTACCCATGATGTCAGATCAGCATCTTGATGTGGCACACCTGTGAGGTGGGATGGATTATCTCAGCAAAGCAGAAGTGCTCACTATCACACATTTAGACTGATTTGTGAGAAATGTTTGAGAGAAATGGTAATATTGTGTATCTGGAATGAATTGTAGATCTTTAAGTCCATCTCATGAAAAATGGGAGCAAAAACAAAAGTGTTGCGTTTATATTTTTGTTCAGTGTATGTATATGTATACATATAGTTTTTTTTTTGTGTTTGTGAAAACGGGTCTTTAATCGGGGAAACGGAGCGGGTAGAGCAGGACGGAACGCAGGCATTGACAAACTACAATGACGGACAGGGCAAACAGGTAAGACCAGGACTTAAAATAGGTCATGACTAATCAAAGTAATCGGGCAAAGCAGGAGACGATCAGGGAAGCACACGTGGGTAATCAGGGGGCGTGGCACACACGAGGAGCGGACAAGCCGGGCATATATGTATATCTATATAAAACCTCATTAATGAGGGACAGGGAACAGAACGGACAGACAGAACTGGCACAGGGGAAGGAGCCAGGACAAGACTTGACATAAGACAGGAAAGGCAGAGAAACAGATCAGAAAGGGGGACACGGAGGGAACAGGCAGGACAAAAGGACCGGGAGTGAACGAAGGGAACATCGGGGAAAGAGGAGCAGAAGCCAGAGGGACGAGGGACAAAGAGAGGAGGGACAGAGACAGGAGGAACAAAGCGAGGGGGAGCAGAGGCAGGAGGGACAAAGACGGGAGGCCAGGGAGAGAAGGAGGGGGAACCAAGAGGAGCCCGAGGGAGACCCAGCGGGCGACGGGAGGCAGCCGGAAGGGCTGCAGGCGGCCGGGAGGCCGGAGCCGGAGGGGCCGAGGAGACGGGGTGAGGGACAGACGCAGGGACGAAGGAGGGAGTCGGAGGGGAGACCAGGGAAGGGGACGAAGGAGCTGGAAGGGACCCTGGCGAGGGCAAGGAGAGAGGGGGAGCCGCAGCAGACGGCGACGTCCTCCGACACGCCAGAGCGGGAGGACCAGCAGGCGAATGAGGAGCCGCCGTCGGGGGGCCCGCAGGCAACCGATAAGACGCCGGAGGAGGGACCGAGGCAGGGCGACGAGGCCGCGGAGGGGGACCCGCAGACGACAGCCGACCCGGAGGGCCAGGACCCGCAGGTGCCGACCAAGCCCTAGCGCCGGCGAGGGAGGGCGAGCCAGGGGGCTGGGCGGGTGGGACCCCAGCCGTGCGTCTGTGTCCTCTCCCCTTATGGGACACAGACATAAGGACCTGCGGCCGGGGTCGGGCTCGTCGGGGTGAGGGTACCAGAGTCACAGGGGGAGAAGGGACTGGAGTGGGGCCAGGGACTGGAGCTGCAGGCTGCAGAGGGGGCGCCTGCCCGGGAGCTGCAGGCAGGGAAAGCGCCTCGGACGTGGGCGCGGTAGCTGCAGGCAGCGGAGACGGCTGCTCGGGCTCTGGGGCCGCAGGGGGCACTTATTTTATTATATAAAATAAGTGTCACACAACCGGGGTGACATGCCTTGCCTGCTTGTGGGATGAGGAAGACTCAGGGACTGGAAATGGGATTAAAACTGAAGATGTGCTCATTCCTTTGTGTATTTACAAATTTTCCTTCCGTCAGACATGAGGAGTTTGCTGCTATATTTGGCACTAATAGAGATTCTGATGCTGCTATTTTTATTGTCTATTAGTTTGTTATTATTTACAAGTTCTGTTGTGTTTTTGCATTTTTCTCTTCTGGTTAATTAACTGCTGTCTGTTTGCTGTGAAGTATGAGTGTGGTGAGTAAGACTCAGGGACTGGAAGTGGGATTACAACTAAAGATAACATGCTTATTCCTTTTTGTATTGTTTACAAATTTCCTTCCGTCAAACATGAGGAGTTTGCTGCTATATTGTGCACTAACAGAGATTCTGATGCTGCTATTTTTATTGTTTATAAATGTGTTATTGTTTCCAAGTTGAGTATTCAATAAATGCTAAATTGAGAAATTTTGTGTATCGTTTGTTATTATTAGTGTGATATTTTACCATGCAAATAGAGGGGAAAACGTCCAATTATCGGCCAAAAAAAATCAGCAGCATATATCGGCCATCGCCTGACCCTTGACTTGAAAAACCCATATCGGTCGACCTCTAGTAACAGTACATTCTGTCCAATTCATCCATCGAGTTAAGTCACACACCCACTTGAGGGGGCACTCCGGCAGACGTGAGGATGGGGATGTTCTTTCCGCTATAACATCCACTGCAGAAGTACATCTCGCTCCTGTTCACAGGGCTTACTTCAATGATGAAGCAGGGCTGGTTGTCTGGACAAGAAGTTGTCCTGCTGCTGGGTCTCGGTGCCGTTTTTCCACCTAAGCTTGAAGGTGGAAATGTGTTCCAACTTGGTCCCTGGGACTGCAGCATAGCCAAACATCGCGAGCAGCGTCGGCCACACCCACCACCAGAACCATCACACCGTCCTATACACATAAAGAAGAACTAAAACATAGAGTGTTGTGACAATCTATGCGTTAATGTTTGGCAGCATAGGTGATTCATTAAAATTATACCGAAGAATGGAAAATGTGATATTTAGAATATTTTTTGCCATTTAGTAGCTAATTTAAGCACTTACCCAATGCCTCAATTTGTTTTAGGTCAGTAATGTCTGAGCCAAAAGAATGAATGTATGAATTTAATACAATTCACCCACTCCCACCCACACACAAATCTGAAATTCAATTTAAGACACTTCTTAAACATTAGTGCATTAACAAAAAAGGAAAATCTTAAGAGATTCAGTAGGATTTTCTATGTTAGACTTAAGCTAATAGTTCAATAGTTTTTACATATTTCAATATACCAATTTGACTTTAATGTTGAAACAGATGCTAAAACATGGAATAATTTCATAACTAGAGAAACATGTTATTCACAAACACTAGCAAAGGTAGCTTATAGTTAAGCTTACTTAAGTCAGCAAGTCAGGCTACAGTGTGTAAGAATAGTCGTAAACGATAATTTGTCTCAGTCTTACATGACAGAATAAGTAAACAGAAAATATAAAATGGCTGAAACAGCGTCATTAACGCCAGCTACAGTAGAGGCGCAGAAAAGGTGTCATGACTGAAGTATTCCCAAACTCTGGAAGACCGTATGCGAGCCTTTTTTGCCGCGTGTTTCTCCAGAGGCTCCGGAGCTCCGCTGGTTGACACAGCCATGTTGGTTCATGTGCAGGGGGACGAGCGGCAAATTTCTTTTTTGCAGGGTGGTAGGTGATGTCTCATTAATATTTATTAATTTACTTACAAAATGGTGCGGCACTGCATCCAAGCCTGCGGCACTCAGAGTCACAAATACAGTGGAAACCATTTGTAGTAATTACGTCTGTCTGGCTGATTTCCAACTAATTGATATTTGTATATTTATTACATGAATATAAGGTAATATAAGGTAATAGAAGAGGTATTTAATGGTTTTCCATCTGAGGAATTTGCAAAAAACTGCAGTGCATGATGGGTCGGACCTAAAGGCTGCCTTAACGTCCTCATCTGTATGACGACATACATCAAGACTAGGAAGGTGCATAATGTTCATGTCTGGTTGCGTTTGTTGGTCCAGAAAGTAATTCAATTTCGCCATGTAGGTTACGTTCTTAAAAACTGCTTGGATATAGCCCGATTATATGCTGTGGGCCTTTTAATTTCTTTGTTTACCAGGTAGGCTACCTTCTTTAAACTGCGTTTTGTTAGACTACATATTTAGGGAGGTCTTTATAAATTTATAGTAGTCTTCATAAATATGTACATAGTTTAGCCTAACCCAGCCACTTAAGGGAGAAAGCCAGCTCAACTAGGTGTCGGTCCCAAGCCCGGATTAATGGGGAGGGTTGGCGTCAAGAAATAAAGAGACTGTATCTTCACTGCATGACTGATGTCAAAATGTGTGAAATATGTGGTTGTATTAATAAATGCATTAAAGTAGGTTAATGATTCTGTGCTGTCTAAATTGTATAGAAAATTTCTACGTATAGCCAAACAAATCTCCTCCTGTTTGAAAAGGCATAGAAAAAGCAATTTAGCCACTAAAACTTTACAGTTTTTGTGAGGGACAGTCGAATTCTCTCGTTTCTCTCGTCAAGTTTTTTTGTGATCCTGCACCTACACTTTGCCGGCCCCAGGAGGATGGGCTCCCCCTTTGAGTTTGGTCCCTCCCAAGGTTTCTTCCTTCTTGGGAGTTTTTCCATGCTATCGGCGCCTATGGCTTACTCACTGGGGGCTTTGGGTGGGCATGATATAAAGCAAAGCATTTTCCCTCCCAGTTTCCTCCTCTGGTCCACATTGCAGGACCATCAGCCATCAGAAACAGCCAGACGGTCTCCTTCAGCTTCTTTAGTGTCCTTGGAAGCCAAGGCAGTTTTAGGTCTGAGAAGAGGTTTATCAGAAGGACACATATTACGTCGTTTGTCCTGAAATGTAACATGGGGAGGAAAAGTTAAGCGGTTTAGTCAGATTGGAGTCGTTTATTCAGCAGTGGCAGCGCCAGTGACTTAATGCTACAGGTGCTATAGGGGAGTGAGATTATTTAGACCGGGTGCTTTAGCTTTTCAGCTTATGTAGATGGTGTATAGAAGCACACAGCACGATAAGCTACAGCATGGATAAAATAGGATAAAATATGAAATTCTAACGTCTAGCTCACAGAGCCTCTATGTGTACTTTGAAGAAAAAATACACTACAAGTATGCTGTAAAAACCGCAAAAATGTCTTACACAATATACAGATTTTACAGATAGTTAAAGAAAAAATGAAACCAATATTTTGGGGGTGCTGTGGGGGTACTATGGTCATTGGAGGAGGAGCTAGAGCCCCCCCCCCCAAGCTTTTCCTTGGTGCTGCCACTGTTGTTCAGATTAAAAGTTACATTGTCATTAATAAACAGTACTCTGATCAAATTTTTGCATGTACAAACACAATCAAAGTTTAACCACATGTTTAGACACAATTCACACACCTGTTACATTTCCATAATGCTAAGACTCTCTACACTTACTTCATCCACTTTCTTGTTTGGTACACAGTCATTTGATGGATGTGTAAGATCATTACCAGACCGTCTGCTGCAAACTCTACAGTTAATGAATGGCTGCAAAAACACACAGACACACAAAAACAGTATTTAAAGAGTGGTGGGCAATAAATACAGTGAGAGAAGGTGTAGTAAAGATATATCTAATGATTTAAGGCAGAGCTGCTGGAGTGCAGGGTTTAATGACACAGAACAATTTTAGAGGAAAGAGCTTCCAAAGCAGGGTCACCATAAGGCTATATTATACAAAGCAAGTTCATCTAAAAGTATGAACAACAAATCCCGTTTAACTGAACACTGCTCTGTATTAAAATACTGTCCTCCGATCAAGCTAAGTGGTCCTGTAGTTCACTATTTAAAGAGGTAAATTTAAAGGGTAATTCACACTGCACATCTACCCTGCTCTGACCAGGTTTAATTACTGGCTTTCTAATTAAAACAAGAGTTAAGTCCTGCCCTTTCACCACAAAACACCACACTGCCATTTAAGGCTGATTTCAACAATGAGTTTTAGTTAACCTGGCTCGATTGAGTTAACTCTGGGTATGTAAAACCCGCTTTGTAGTACAGCCCACAGGTCTTTAAATAAGGCCAGCTAGGGTTCATAGCTCGAAGCATAATCTACAGGTCACCCCTCAGATGATTAGCATTTGCTTCTGCCTGGTAATCCAGCCTTTAAGCCTGTAAACCTACTAAAATTTGAGAATAAGGTGAAGGAACTGGCTCTTTGAGGCCACCTATGTATTTGTTACTTTATTGTTGGCTAACTTTCCCCCGCAGGGCATCAAAAAAGTTAACATGAACCTAAATTAATTTGCTAACTGATATGTCCAATGCTCACAGTCACAGTGACTCTTTACTTACCCTCTTGTCCATGAAAATACAGTCAGCCCGATGGTCTGTTGCAGTTGACTTTGGACATTTTGTTGCTCTCAAGAGAATCTCAATGTCAATGTATTCACTGCTGATCTAAATCACATAAACACGTTATATACAAAATTGCCTACAACTGTTTTAAAGGCAATATAACAAACAATAATCACCCAAAAAATGGCAAACTGTCACAGACTTGACTGCAGCAGATTCAGAGAGAAACTGTGAGAAGGTAAAATTGACCAGGGCTGAGATATACAACCATCACTTTCATTGTGAAGAGACATTAAGCATCATATGCATTGAAATTAAAACATCAAAATCAATGTGATACTCATTAGTTCAGCTTGCAGATGATGAAAGTTTCACACTTTTGTAAACACTTTCTCAGCAGTTACCTTCGGACGGCCCTGGATGTTATAGTAATTCATGTGCTGACGGGTTCCTTGATGAGCATTTTCGACTGCGAGTTTAATGGCCGTCTTGTGAGTGCAGGGAGACTGTGGTAATCTTGCTGGGCCTCTGTGGAGATAAGCAGAGCTCCATAAGCCAAAACCAGAAGCAGCAGGCGGGTCATCTTCCTCTCAGCTTTGAAGGGAGAAGCAGGACTGAGGACACTGATCTGTGGTCCCCTTATCCAGCACGTCCAGGGGCGTGTCCTTCACTCGAAACAAACAGACCTTTGAACAACATTGGAAAACTCTTCAGGATGAATTGAGGCAGGTGGTCAAGTGGGTTTATTGTTATTTCAGCAATATACACAGTACACAGTGAAAGGAAACATTGTTCCTCCTGGACCACGGTGCAACACAAAGAAGAAAAACAGAAACAACACAAGATGACACAAGTGCGGGCAAGATAGAACTATACAGAGTGAAAGGAGCACAAACAGAGGGAGAAAGTGCAAGATAAACACAAGAGCAACAATACAATACTACAGGACAAGACAGCGCAGTCAAGAACACAGAGTGCAGCCAGAGCTAACCTGAATAGGGGCATCAAGGTTGCCAGGCAGGCAGAGAAACAGAAAATAGAGGTCTACTTCACATACAACAACCCACAGTGGGTGTGGCAGGGAATACAACACATTACAAACTTCAAAGGCAACAACACCGTCACTGTTAACAGCAACGCCCTTTTAGCAAAGGAGCTAAACAGCTTCTTTGCTCGTCTGGAGGAACACAGAGCAGACATAGCCACACTGCCCCCTCCCCCAATCTCCAGCACTCACAGACTCCCTCTGCAGGAACACCACGCGAGAAGGCACATTGCATCTCTAGGTGTGTGGAGTTTAAGACAAGGCAAGTGATGCTACGATAATATAATTCCTTGGTAAGACCCCACCTAGAATATTGTGTGCGGGTTTGGTTACCATACCTTAAGAAGGACATTGCTGCCTTGGAAAAGGTGCAACGTAGGGCAACGAGAATGATTCCTGGTCTTAGAGGAATGTCTAATGAGGAGAGGTTAGCTGAGCTGAATCTGTTTAGCCTCGAGCAAAGGAGACTAAGGGGGGACATAATCCAGGTGTTTAAGATTCTAACAGGTCTGGATGCTGTTCAGCCAAATGGCTATTTCAATGTTAGTTTAAATACCAGAACTCGTGGCCATAAGTGGAAATTAGCTGGAGAACATTTTAAAACGAATTTGATGAAGCATTTCTGTACACAGCGTGTAGTTAGAGTATGGAATAGTCTTCCTGTTATTGTAACACAAGCTAAAACCCTGGGTTCTTTTAAATCAGAGCTAGATAAGATTTTTGAGCTATTAGCTAAGTTCTCCTCAAAGGAGCTTGATGGGCCGAATGGCCTCCTCTCATTTGTAAATCTCTTTGGTTCTTATGAGTCAGCTTACAGAGATGAGGTCCAGAAACTGATAGGTTGGAGTTCAGCAAACAATTTGGCACTAAACAGCACAAAGACAGAGGAATCACTGACTTCAGGAAGGATGGAGGCGACACTGGCCTGCCTAGATGGATGGATGGATGTTTTTATTGACATTGTAAGTACAATGAGATTTAGTTTGGAACGCGCCAGCAGCTACACAGTATATTTACAATTATATAGATTGTGAGGCATAAAATAAGGTGTGAGTAATATAACATAACGACATAATATAAGTAATCATTAATTAATCATTACAGATGGTATGAGGTGTGAACCGCTAGGCTGCTATGGCATGTTTGGTATCAAACCGATGGAAAATCACTCCAGTTTCCAAATCTGGTCAGTGGTTACCACGAAAGTGAATATATCAAAAGTTACACCAGCCTAACGAAAATCATCAATACAAGGGAAATCACTCTGGTCATAAATCTCAAAAGGACTGATACAGACCCCCTTCCGAAAGCCCGCCAAATGGATGGTCAGCCATTGGTCCAGGAGTCGAATTCCTGGTCACTCCTATTCACGAACTTTACACTATAAAACCTGGCACCTCAGAACAAAGCCAGGAGAGGAGAAACAGAAGGGAGGAGAAAACAAAAGACCATCAGCACGAAGAGAGGCAGAGAACATCAGCCCAAGAGAAGAGAAGCCCACAAGAAGCCCTCCTGAAGCCTATCAGTGAAGACCCAGCTGGACAGAGAACTGCAACCAAGCCCAAGCTTCACCAGGAGAGGGAATCAGAGGGGCTCCACTCCAACAACCGCTGCAAACACCGCGCCTCCCTGAGTGCCATCACCCATCAGCTCATCAGCCTCCGCAACCAACTGCCAAGACCCCCCCCCCCCCCACTCTGCAACCAAGTAAACAAACTTCCTTTCATTTATAACAACCTAAACTCCTATTCACCTGCTATATTACTTTAGGACAGTATTTCCACAAATTGCTTGCTTTGCAGAACAGTATTTTCCCTTTTAAGGTTACTCATTTTAAATCTGGTCATTGCATTTTCATGATTACATTGTTTGTGTCCACTCCGTTATTTCGTGTTTATTGTTTGTTAGGTGTAATGTCTGTCTTATGTTAGTTATAGGAATAAATGCATGTCTTTTACACAACTTCAGCCTCCGTTCATTGAGTGCTCACAAGAATCCCTGCCTGTGCGATCTACGCTCTGAAACCTCAAATTCGCCTGAAATATCGCGAGACTCTCTCTCATTGGCCGTGAGGGGAGCTTCGCTACCGATCGTTTACATTACCTGGTGACGCAGCTCGTTGGACAAGCCTTCTATTCTAACCCAGGTTATTACGTGATACTGGTTATTAATGAGTTCCATTTAAGTCACACATTAACAGACTCACGGTGTTTCGCAATTGAGTTTGAGCCGACCATTCAGCATAAAAATTGGTTAATAATCACAAGGCACAAGGTTTAAACTTATTCTGAGCACACAATTTAAACTTTTTATGACCGAACGTGCAGTGAAGAAGCGCTACTGTCAACTGGTTGCAAAAGTCGCACTCATGGCAATCTGAAGGCATTTAAGCGGGATCATATGGGCTTATTATAGTTATTTTTATTTCTATTATTAGTAGTTATATTATTTTGTTTTATTTTCGGTGATTTCATTGTAGTTCTTTCGTATTAAACTGCAGTAAACTTTAACCCTATGTCTGACGAGATTCTCAGATGTAGCGCTTTGTTTCCAGGTTCAATTCGGACGAGTGTCTCCGTTTCTATATATCCTGGGAGAGATCTCTCTATTAGCGAATGGGAATACTTGTTATGAGGTTCTAACCTAAATTATGTTGCGCTTGGACATAAGACCGATAGCTTAGTTACCTATCAGGATCATACTCGTATGTGTGTGCCTGCTTTAGACAAAGCAAGTTTAACACAACTTTGCGCTGTGAGCCAAGTGTGTGTCATTTAGAAATTGGGAGTCTCCTGTGCTTGAGACCCGCCGTGGTTAAGCACCATTTGCGACGAGATATAGTGCACTCACAATTTAAATCTGTCGCCGTAACGCGTGCGCCGTCTCGCTTCAGTAATTGTTTTAAGGGGTTTTATACTGTGCAAGGCACAGAAGAAGGCCACAAGCAGCATGCGCATGCATTAAATGTGTGTGTCACTCATCTAGCGTCGGCAACCGCCTAGCTATATCTTTGGTTACCTCTAGTGGTCAGGCATAGAACTACCACTCCATTTCGAAATTGCGCCTCTAGTGGCCAGGCATAGAACTACCACTCAATTTCGATATTGCGCCTCTAGTGGCCAGGCATAGAACTACCACTCTATTTTGATATTGCGCCCCCGGTGGTCAGGCATAGAACTACCACTCCATTTCGATATTGCGCCCCCGGTGGTCAGGCATAGAACTACCACTCCAGTTCGAAATTGCGCCTCTAGTGGTCAGGCATAGAACTACCACTCCATTTCGAAATCGCGCTTCTAGTGGTCAGGCATAGAACTACCACTCCATTTCGATATTGCGCCCCCGGTGGTCAGGCATAGAACTACCACTCCATTTCGAAATTGGGCTTCTAGTGGTCAGGCATAGAACTACCACTCAATTTTGAAATTGCGCTTCTAGTGGCAAGCCATAGAAGTACTACTCCATTTCGAAATCGCGCCTCTAGTGGTCAGGCATAGAACTACCACTCCATTTCGATATTGCGCCCCCGGTGGTCAGGCATAGAACTACCACTCCATTTCGAAATTGCGCTTCTAGTGGTCAGGCATAGAACTACCACTCAATTTTGAAATTGCGCTTCTAGTGACAAGCCATAGAACTACTACTCCATTTCGAAATTGCGCCTCTAGTGGTCAGGCATAGAACTACTATTCCATTTCGAAATCGTGCCTCTAGTGGTCAGGCATAGAACTACCACTCCATTTCGAAATTGCGCCTCTAGTGGCCCGGCATAGAACTACCACTCAATTTCGATATTGCGCCTCTAGTGGCCAGGCATAGAACTACCACTCCATTTTGATATTGCGCCCCCGGTGGTCAGGCATAGAACTACCACTCCATTTCGATATTGCGCCCCCGGTGGTCAGGCATAGAACTACCACTCCAGTTCGAAATTGCGCCTCTAGTGGTCAGGCATAGAACTACCACTCCATTTCGAAATCGCGCCTCTAGTGGTCAGGCATAGAACTACCACTCCATTTCGATATTGCGCCCCCGGTGGTCAGGCATAGAACTACCACTCCATTTCGAAATTGGGCTTCTAGTGGTCAGGCATAGAACTACCACTCAATTTTGAAATTGCGCTTCTAGTGGCAAGCCATAGAAGTACTACTCCATTTCGAAATCGCGCCTCTAGTGGTCAGGCATAGAACTACCACTCCATTTCGATATTGCGCCCCCGGTGGTCAGGCATAGAACTACCACTCAATTTCGATATTGCGCCTCTAGTGGCCAGGCATAGAACTACCACTCCATTTCGATATTGCGCCCCCGGTGGTCAGGCATAGAACTACCACTCCATTTCGAAATTGGGCTTCTAGTGGTCAGGCATAGAACTACCACTCAATTTTGAAATTGCGCTTCTAGTGGCAAGCCATAGAAGTACTACTCCATTTCGAAATCGCGCCTCTAGTGGTCAGGCATAGAACTACCACTCCATTTCGATATTGCGCCCCCGGTGGTCAGGCATAGAACTACCACTCCATTTCGAAATTGCGCTTCTAGTGGTCAGGCATAGAACTACCACTCAATTTTGAAATTGCGCTTCTAGTGACAAGCCATAGAACTACTACTCCATTTCGAAATCGCGCCTCTAGTGGTCAGGCATAGAACTACTATTCCATTTCGAAATCGTGCCTCTAGTGGTCAGGCATAGAACTACCACTCCATTTCGAAATTGCGCCCCCGGTGGTCAGGCATAGAACTACCACTCCATTTCGATATTGCGCCCCCGGTGGTCAGGCATAGAAGTACCACTCCATTTCGATATTGCGCCCCCGGTGGTCAGGCATAGAACTACCACTCCAGTTCGAAATTGCGCCTCCAGTGGTCAGGCATAGAACTACCACTCCATTTCAAAATCGCGCCTCCAGTGGTCAGGCATAGAACTACAACTCCATTTCGATATTGCGCCCCCGGTGGTCAGGCATAGAACTACCACTCCATTTCGAAATTGCGCTTCTAGTGGTCAGGCATAGAACTACCACTCAATTTTGAAATTGCGCTTCTAGTGGCAAGCCATAGCAGTGCCACTCCATTGAAATTGCACCTCTAGTGGTCCGCCATAGTAGGTTAACAACATCTGAGTTGGGTCTCTGGTGGTCAACTGCGGTGATACAACACGCATAATTGGACACACAGGTTCTTGCCTGAAAGCAGGAATCAACTTCACGGACTAAATCAGTTTGATCACAATACATTAACATCCAATTAGGTTATTGTTGCATAACTAATTGATGTTTACAATTGAATAAGAAACACAATTCATTTGGTTTGATTCCCGTTTAACCTTTTTGATTTATTTTAGGTTTTATTTCACCTTATGCTTTCATTCATTCCCTCTCCCCCAACAAGGGGACTTGCATAGAAGTTCAACCACTATTAACAACAGTAAACCAGTTACGTACACAATCCCATCAGGAAGTTGTTTGGATGTGATCAGTTGAGCCCTTCGGGTGCTGGGTGCTTACCATTCGCTCTCTGTTGGTTGAGCTTGTCTGTGGCTCTGCTGTCACTGCTTGTGATCGTACAGTTTGTCAGAACCGAAGGGGAGTTCTCAGCAATTGGATGCCCAAAAGCGTGTCAGCCCGGCTACACCCACTGACTCATTACGGGCAAGGCTGACAGGTACCTCAGGCGGTCATTACAACTTTTGAGCAGGACTTCGTTTAGGGTGAGTTCTGAGAACGGCCCTAGCTTGGACTCTCACTAGGGTGGGTGATACCTGAAGGCAATTTTGCCAGCCGATAAGCTGAGCTCCACCTGGGTTGTCTCAGTTGTGCATACAGAATACGCCCTTCCAAGTTAACATTGCTGGGGATCGGGGGAGTGGAAGCCGGACTCAGGCTTGCTTGGCTGGGAGAATGATTCCTGGTCTTAGAGGAATGTTTAATGAGGAGAGGTTAGCTGAGCTGAATCTGTTTAGCCTCGAGCAAAGGAGACTAAGGGGGGACATAATCCAGGTGTTAAATCTGGTCATTGCATTACATTTTTTTTGTATCCACTCCTTTATTTCGTGTTTATTGTTTGTTAGGTGTAATGTCTGTCTTATGTTAGTTATATCCATCCATCCATTTTCCAAACTGCTTATCCTACTGGGTCGCGGGTGGTCCGGAACCTATCCCGGAATGTGGAATGGGCACGAGGCAGGGAACAATCCAGGATGGGGGGCAGCCCATCACAGGGCACACTCACACACAAATCGTGATTATATTATTGCACTATACTGTATAAATAAAAAGTAAACTTAATACCAGTTGTGGTAATAAAGTGCACAGAGAGTAAGAGAGAGTAGGGTTTCACATAAACGTATGTTCATTAGCATTTAGTATTCTGATGGCTTTGGGGTTAGAAGCTCTTATTAAATCTGGTTGTTCTGCAATGCATACTGCGGTAACGTTTACCAGAGGGCAGAAGTTCAAACATCTCATGTGCTAGGTGCGTGGGATCTTTTTTAAATATAATTATGCATATGTAGAACTAGGGATATGATCCTGTTAAGTATGATAGTTCTGTCTCATTATTGCAGGATCGACATCCATAGTAACTGTGGTGATCTATCCATTTGTGTGCATGTCTGTGTGTGTGTGTGCGAGCGGGTATACCTATCCTACCCCATAGCGTGATAAATACCTGTTTTTTTTTTCCCTTATGGGGACCACGAAACTGAAAACCAGGAAAACTCTATTTTATAAAAATCTGTGACTGCTGTGGAAAAACTAAAAATGCAAAACCTCTTTTATTTTGCTTGGTTACTTATGGTTATGGTTAGGGCAGGGTGGGGGTTAAGATTGTCATAGTTAGCGTTAGCATTTATCCAATAGAAGTCAATGAGCGGGCCCCATAAGGATAGGTATACCCTATGTGTGTGCATGTGTGTGTTTGTCCCATATTGCCTGGGCTTCAGGATACCTCATAACCCGGAACTTCATCAGAAGTAGTTAGAAAATGGATGAATGGATGGATGGATGGATGGATGGATGGATGGATGGATGGATGGATGGATGGACAGATCAATAAAAGTACAGAACATCCATTTTACAAAGAACCATCAACACTAAATGTATGCACTGGTCATGCTCCTGGAAATTAAACTTTTCTGAAAAGCAGCATGTTCATAAATTAGCTGCTGTTATACCTTGGGGGAACAAATGCAGATGAAATTGTAAAACAAACTGCAGTGGCAAAACAGTTCTGGCTGCCTGTGCTGCCCTGCCTGCCCGCCCTCCTGCCCATTACGTCCTGCCTGTGCCACCCTCCTGCCTGCCCTCCTGCCTGTTTACGTCTTTCCTGTGTGCCCTGCTGCCAGTTATTCTGTATTTACATCCGGACTTAACTAATTGAACCATATAAACCATATAAATCAGGACTTTGTTAACCTGACTTCTGCCCTGTGGAGGATGGGCTCCCCCTTTCACTCTGGTTCCTCCAAAGGTTTCTTACTATGACTGAGTTTATCCTTGCCAATGTCGCTTTCTAATTTTTCAGGCTAGATCTTGCTCACTGGGACAATTGGGCAGGGACAAAGTAAAGTGCTTTGAGACAATGTAAGGCTATGAAAATGTACTATACAAAATAAAGT
The DNA here is from genome assembly GCF_023856365.1 of Brienomyrus brachyistius. Lineage (NCBI taxonomy): Eukaryota > Metazoa > Chordata > Actinopteri > Osteoglossiformes > Mormyridae > Brienomyrus > Brienomyrus brachyistius. The sequence goes on from NW_026042456.1 coordinate 76,371, forward strand.
GAATTGACTTGAGTAATGTGGCACAAAGCAACCCTTCTTTGCCACAGGAAATGTCTGGTGCAATTTCTTTTTTAATTGTACATGTCAATTGCATAATACCCTAAACTAATTCATTATTATTTCTATTATTATCATCATCATCAGTATTTCATTAGTATTCCATGGTATTTAGATTTTTCAGGAATCAGTGTGTGTACTGTATACTTTTTAATTTATTTGCACTATGTGTAGTGTCTCTGCAGCTGTATATACTTGCTGCATTATGCACAAGAACTTCCCTCAGGCATCAGTATAGTTAATCAAATGTAATATTTCTTGCTTGTTTATTAAGTTGTTTTAGGTATTTTGTGTGTTCCACTTAATTTAGTGTAATTAGTCCTAGTTGACTCAGGTTTAGTTAGATTTTTCCTTCTGTTGTTCCTCTGCATCATGCTACTGTCATAAAATTTCAATGTCTTACCTAACTTAAGAGTTTTGTGCATTGTGTTTTGGAGAGAAAGAAATCATTACTTTTTTTCTTTAGATTCATCCACTGATTCTATCACCTATGACACATTCCCCCTGAATATTTGTTTGTTTATTTATGTATTTGCTTGGGGGATGGAATTAACAAACAGAAATAACTGAATGAATCAGGGTAGTGAAAAACATTTATAAACTTATCATTTTGGTATTGGTACGATCCTGTTCTGGTTAGTTAGCCGAGGGAGTAAATCATCCGGAGTTTCATCTCTCAATCTCCTCCTACACCCACTCAGCATCACAGTATGGACTCCCCAATGCAACTGATCTGCACGTATTTGTACTCTGGGAGGAAATTGAAGCCCCCATAGGAAAAACTCAAAGCCTACAGACATATGCACAAAACCAGGGGACATGCTCAGTTCTGCAGGCCTGGAAGTGTGAGAGAAGGCTATTTATTGAGTTTCCCCTCTGCCCCTGGTAAAGATGAAACATGCACAAGTCATTAAACACACATATACTTACATGAAAGTCTGACTGATACTGGAGCTTCCAGTGCCCGTAAACCAGGTACTGGGGTACTCCATTTCCTTCTTGATAATTAGCGCCATTGAAAAAAAAACGGTGCCTTTCCTAATATTAACTGACTCTCAGACAAATGTACTGCTTGAAGACCCTGCCACTATTCGCATTTTCCAGCAGGAGTCACAAATCTTCATTGCATTCAGTTTATTCTCAGATGAGCTCATGCATGTTTCTATGTGCATCTTTACACTTAAACAAATACAGCTAACCTCTGTTGTTATATTCCATATATATTTGTCGTGACTGGCCTTTTTTCTCAAATGATGGATTTCTGAAACTAAAACTGACAGTATTCTAAAATATTTATATTGCCACATCATCGACACATGTTCTAATATGACATAGCATTCCCCTGGACCATAGTGCGACTTAGAGACAAGATATAACATGCCCTTCACGGTAAAACACTAGATAGGTGCAACACTTAATGTCAACGTTGTCAATGTCAATGTTGACTTAATGTCAACGTTAAATTCATGGATTCGCAAATTAAGTAACACGGTTACAGTACAAAAACGAGCAGAGCTGTGTATGGCATGACTATCTCGCGGCGGCGACAAAATATGCTTATCCTTCTAATTATTCAGAAGAAAATATATTTGCAAGCACAGCCGTTCACGGCTTCCGTACAAAAAGCTGTCACTACGCTACAGGAAGAATACACGACCAATATAGGATTTACACAAGTCTGCTTCTTTTGTTTTATTTAGTAACAACTTTCACAAAAATTGACAGCAATACTGCTAAAAGTGTAGATCTGTTGCCAAATTAAATAAACAAAGAAATTAATCATAAAAATATTCAAAGTATATACAGCCAGGGGCGCCGCTAGCAATTTTGGGCCCTATGACAAAATATGAGGTTGGGCCCCCCTACCACACCCATTCAGATCTCTGGGGGCCCCTAAAGGGCGTGGGCCCTTAGAATTGTCCCAACTTTCCCCCCCTTAGCGGCGCCCCTGTATACAGCTAACCATTTCCAATCGAAAAGTACATACAAGTCTCCAATATAAGTTATACAATGGAGCGCAGATAAAACTTTTAAATAGTAATTAACCAAACTATATAAAGAATACAAGTTTGAATACAGGTAATTTGTATAAATTTTACTGTGTTCAGACTGAAAAATCAGCACCAGCCTTACACACATTGCAGTTCTGCTTTTTTCTTCTTTTAGCATAATTACCCGTTTCACGTTCACGAGGCAGAAGATCCCTGCAAATGTGAAAATTCACAAGTAACAGGCACCATTAACCTCAAGCCATAACAGTCTGCTAGCCTGAACAATAGCAAACTCTATGTATTACCAATTATTACGCAGGTTGTCACTTTATCAAATCATGACTGTTACTAAGAAGTGGGAGTGAAACGCGTGTCACGAGATCTCGCGATATTACAACATGACGAGATTTCTCGTTGGAGCGAAAAGCCGTTTCACGAATGCGCTGCAAATGAGCTGCTGTAAATATGTCGGCATCTGACTAAATTACTATAGTAGATACCCCAGACACTTTTGAATCTTTTGTGTGTCAGCATTTCGGGTGCCCGGCGGAAAATATAAATGGCGAAAGGGAGACAGACAAAACACGAACCATCTGTAAGGACTGTAGAAAGCTAATGCCGCACACAGCGGCTAATGCTACTACTAACTACTATGCAAAGCCATTTGCAGCACCATCATAGCTCTTTATTTAAATTCACTGCACCGGTGAAGAAAACATTTTTAAAAAAATGTTATGTTTATTATTGGGTGCTTTCCACTTCATGCACCCACATACAGCGCTAGCTTAAAGCAATGCATTCTGGTCCTGACGCAATGCATCATGGTTATATTTTTTATCGCCCGTTGCATTACGTCACCATGTCACATGGTACCAAAACTCCGCGAGAGCAAGACACATCAGGCAGCACCTCTTAGCAGGCTGCACAGGCTGGATCCGCCTCCATTACGACACAACTTTGCCCTTATTGGCTTAAGATTTTAGTTACATACATGACGTTTGTATATCTGCTATTTCTCCCGAGAAGCAGGTAAAGCGGTAACTGCTTTTCAATTAATTTACTTGGTAAAATTAAATTTAAATAAATGATATGAATATTGTAATAGTACTCGTGAGCTTTGTTTGTTGTTAGTTACTGTAATGTTGCGCTGCTTTATTTGTTTAATCGTCTTGTCTGTGAAGACATTCAAGTTAATCAAATAAGAACTGCACTGTACACTGTACATGACCATAAAAACTTTGAATCCTTGAAATAAATGTTTTTGATCTTTTCCTTGGCAGTTATCTTTTTACACAGGGCCTCTATGTACACAATAGTTATTTTTTTCACGACTAACAGTATGGATCAGGAGTTGGTTATTGTAAAAGAAGTAATGTGCATGCAGGTGATATTTGTATAGATTTATATTTACCCCTAGGTGATAAGTTTGACAGTCATTTCTTTTACCGTTTGGCCTCTCGGTTGAACATAATAGTGGCGCGAGCAGCTCCACTTGGTTTTTTAAAAATACTCAGCCATGAACTTTTGGTGAACTCAGGTGAATCCCTTCCTTCAGTAGTAAACCTTGGTAGTTTCAGCCGTTTACACATTGTCTCACTAAAAGGTTGATAATATATTTGTCCTTTTACATAGTGATAAAATATACGCGATAAAAATGTGAATATTCATAGATTCAGGACTAACAAAGTAGCTAACAGAAACTCAGACTAACAAAAGGTGCAAATACATACTCAGTTGGTTCCATTGTGTTGATTACATTATAATGTTTACATTGTAATGATTATATCATGGATATTTGGCATACTTTTTATAAAATCGTAATTCTTATATTCTGCGTTATATAGTGCTAAATAATATTCCATAGATGGATGGACTTTATTAATCCCCGTGGGGAAATTGTGTTTTTTATGTCTCCCTCAACTTACTCTTTGTGGAGTAAGTTGTCCGCGAAGTGCAGCTACCTGTTGGGGCGCCCAGGGAGCTGGGGGTTAAGGGCCTTGCTCAAGGACCCACAGACGTGCTGAGGCTGGGTTAGTTTCAACTGGTGACCTCATTACAGGCACAAGGACTGACCCCTGCCCCCCAACTGTGTATGAGTAGCATTTATGCTGTTTCTTGAGTGTGAGCTAGTACATAAACCAGCTAGTGCTCACCATTGCAAAAATACTCTAGCTTTCTGTCATACACATTTTTTTATTTTCTTACATTGTCCGTTTTTGTTCATAGTCTGTAATATTCTGAATAACGACAATGTAGAGGAAAAACAGATTAAATTCTCCTTGTTTGTAATTTCCCCATGTAATCCACTGCCTTGTGGTAAGAGGTGCAAAAGTCAGACGCGTTGAATGATGAGGATACGATATTGAGTTTAGTTCTTGAGAGGATTTATTCATATGATATTTTAACACACAGTACTTTGAACTGGTTTGTTTGGCGCAAAAGGGCCGATATGCAGACACCATCACACATGGCAAATACGGTCAATGACTGTTTCACTTTGCACCTTCAGCCCTGAGCCGCGTAATCTCAGCACCTTTAATAACAACCATTGCTGCCTCCTACAGGTGGGAATACACTTAGACAATAGTAAATATCACTAAGGCAGGCAAGTACCTCTCGTTTCAAGTGTTGCAATACTATATAACATTATATTATAAACAATAAATACGAATAAATAAAAACATTAAACAAATAAACATAATCAATAATATTCATGAATAATTATGCTTAATATACAAATAAAAGAATAGCTCCTGCAGATGATTTCAGATAACTACTGGAACAATGAGTTCTGGAGGGGAGCAAGCTCTGTTACATGCTATAGAAATGTTGATCTGATTCCTTTCATTATCAGATTGTTACCACTGTTAAAAACCACAGATATTGTATTCTGATTGTATGCATTTCCTTATTAGGGCATGTCAGTTACTTCTGTTAAAAAATCCGTTTATTCTGACGTCGTAAATTTCCTGATCAGAGTTTACCCTCTTTAAAGTGATGGAGGTCCACTTGTGCGAAAGATACATCGATATGCATATGAGATTTCGTTTGTGCCAAAAATATGTAAATAGCACACAGTCCATGTCGACTGAGCATGTGACAAAGAATTTTTCTGTGACAATTCTATTTTGTCAATGAGTTTGTCTGTGGAGCCCCTGAAGGGACCTAATGGTGTCCGCTAATTAGATACCCAGAAATAAACTGTGTGGCTCCTGCCCAAGCATTGCTGCCCAAACAGCAGCTTCCTCCTTATGCCACCGAGGGAGGAGTAGCCAGTGGTTCCCCTGCCCCTTCCCCTCTCCCCCCTGCAGACGAGGATCATAACCATTCAGCACCCGACTCTACCTCCTTCTCGGTGAAGAAGTGCCGTGGCGAAACACTCAGGCAGCAGGACGAGGTAGCAGAAATTCTTGCCCCTATGTTGGTATGTCCAAATCCTCAAGGGGGAGATAAGGTTTGCTCATCTGACACTGTAGATGAAGGAGTTGAACATAAGAACATAAGAACTATACAAACGAGACGAGGCCATTCGGCCCATCAAGCTCGCTTGGGGAGAACTAAACTAATAGCTCAGAGTCGTTAAAATCTTATCTAGCTCTGATTTAAAGGAACCCAAGGATTCAGCTTGCACTACATTATCAGGAAGACTATTCCATACTCTACACGCTGCGTAAAGAAGTGCTTCCTTAAATCCAGCTTGAAATGTTCTCCCGCTAATTTCCACCTATGGCCACGAGTTCGTGTATTTAAACTAATGCTGAAGTAACTATTTGGTTGAACAGCATCCAAACCTGTTAGAATCTTATATACCTGGATCATGTCCCCCCTCAATCTCCTTTGCTTGAGACTGAACAGATTTAGCTCAAGTAACCGTTCCTCGTATGACATTCCTCTAAGACCAGGAATCATTTTTGTGGCCCTACGCTGCACCTTTTCTAAGGCCACAATGTCCTTTTTAAGATATGGTGACCAAACCTGCACACAATATTCTAGGTGAGGTCTCACCAAGGAATTGTATAATCTTAGCATTACCTCCCTTGACTTAAACTCCACACACCTGGAGATATACCCCAACATCCTATTGGCCTTTTTTATTGCTTCCCCACACTGGCGAGAATGGGACATGGAAGCATCAACATACACACCAAGGTCTTTCTCATGATCAGCTACCTTTATTTCAGTGACACCCATGAAATACCTGTACTTTATATTTCTGCTCCCTAGATGGAGTACCTTATATTTATCGACGTTAAATTTCATCTGCCAGGTATCGGCCCAGTCACTAATTAAATCAAGATCCCGCTGTAGCTGCTGAGCCACTAATTCAGTATCTGCTACACCACCCACCTTGGTGTCATCTGCAAATTTCACCAGTTTACTGTATATATTGGTATCCATATCATTTATGTAAATTAGGAACAATAGTGGTCCTAAAATCGAACCCTGCGGTACCCCACTATGAACGCAAGCCCACTGTGAGTTGAAGGACATTGCCAGTGACCTGCTGGACCCCAGGCAGAACAGGCCTCACCATGCGACAGCCCTTCAGAGACTGGTCCTCCTGCGCATGGACTGGGGCATGATGCATCAGTTTAAACAGGAGCCTGGTAAATCCTGCGAGTGCTACACCAAGCGACTGATGGCAGCATTCTCCAACTACAGTGGGATGGACTCCACAACGGACCGAGAGTGTATGTGATGTAAAATACACTAAGATAGGTAAAAACTCTTTTGTGGACTAAGTAAAACAAACATTTTATGTTCTAGTTTTCTTAAAACTACTGAAACAAATAATTGGCTACACTGCAGTTCCGCTGTTTTGTTTGGCACCCCTGCATGTCGTGCATTGTGTGGAAAAAACCTGAAGGCTGAGGAATGTTACGTAACACAGCTAGAATGTAAAAACTCTCTCTGGTGTAATTCACTGCATAAAACCAATGGTGTTAAGTGTGATGTCTTCTTCATAACACTCCCTGATGTTTGTGTCCGTGACCATGAGATAGGGTGGGCTGCTTTTCTTCCTTCCTTTGACTAGTATTCCTCCTAAATTGTTCATCTGTATTTGCTGCATTGGTACTTGATGTGCGTGTGCCTTGTGTCACGATCGCCATTTAACGGGAGCGGCGGACGGGCAGGAAACAGGCAAGGCAGGCAGGATACGGGGATTTATTAGGAACACGGGGTGCAGGAAACATCTCACGCAGACGGACTTCAATGACGGACACTGAACTCTAGTAAGACATGAACTCAAATAGACAGGACTGATTGAAAATAATCGGACACAGCTGGGTACGATCAGGGAAGCACACGTGGATAATCAGGGGGCGTGGCACACACGGTGGTCAGACTGTCCGGGACCTCCTCGGGGACTAGGGCAGGAAAGTCTGGAGCTGGGTCAGGGACAGGAGTGGGGCCAGGAACAAGAGCCCCAGGGGGCACAGTCATTTGAGGCGGAGGGAGCGCCTCGGGCGTGGGCTCTGGGGCCGCAGGGGGCAGCGGAGGCGGCTGCTCAGGAGCTACGGGCAAAGCAGGCGGCGGCTGCTCGGGCTCTGGGGCCGCAGGGGGCAGCGGAGGCGGCTGCTCGGGCTGCGCAGGAGCTATGGGCGACGAAGGCAACTGCTCAGACGCTGTAGCAGGAACCCAGGACTTTATGCTCAGCCCACTGCTGTTAACTCCGATGACTCACAACTGAGCAGCAATGCACATTTCGAATTCCATCATCAACATCAGGCAGATGACAAGACTGTTGTGGGTCTCATCAATAAAAACGGTGACTCAGCATACAAAGAGGAAGTGTGATGACTATCGGACTGCTGCAGAGCCAACAACCTGTCTCTGAATGTTGACCAAAGAGATGGTTGTTGACGTTAGAAGAACACAAAACACAGAGTGACCACTCTCTGCTGCACATCGATGGCTCATCTGTGGAGATCGTAGAGAGTACCAGATTCCTTGTTGTCCATCTGGCGGAGAATCTCACCAGGTCCTTCAACATCAGCTCCATAGTAAGGAAAGCACAGCAGCACCTCTACTCTCCACGGAAGCTCAGAAAAGCCCATCTCCCATTCTCACACTCTATTGGGGAACTGTTGAAAGCACCCTGAGCAGCTGCATCACGGTCTGCTTTGAGAACTGTGTCGCCTCAGATCACAAGTCCCTACAACAGATATTGATGACAGGTGAGAAAATCATTGGGAGTATCGTGTTAGAGAAATATGTACTTTTTTTATCATCATTTTGCTAGACGCTTAGAAACAACACCCTGCCGCAGCTTGATCTTAATTGAGCAATAACACGTCTCAAGAACTGTCGCTTGAATATTTCCACCCCATATATGGTGACAAACAATGTTCAATGTCAGTTGCATATCCTGTTTGTGTACCTCAATAAAAGACACTGCGAGGGGAGTTACTCTTTCGAAGTTGGCTGAGTTCGACTGAGAGGCTGACACCTCGAGGTCAGGACCGGGCTTCCCTTTGTAAGGAAAAGTGGTAAAAATGTCCCAAGGTTCTTGGTTGATCATTTGAATGCAGACAATGTTAGGAATTTATGATCATGGGGGAAGCCAGGGAGAGAATGGGGGTTCCAGTTGGCACCACTATGGTGATAAGGATAAGATAAGGTGATAAGAATTGAATTACAATGATCATAAAAGTCTCCACCCTGTCCTGTCCCGTCCCTGTCTCAGGATCCTCACACTCCAGGGGGTCACTCTTTATATGTAAATTCACTCACAACACCTACACACAACACCTTGGTGGGGAGGGCCTTTTTGGGTATAAAGGGGGGTGAAGAACTGTCTTCAATTTGTATCTGAGCTGCCTTTCAGTACCCGGTGTGTCTCTACACTGTATTACATTGTATTATTTTTGCTGTTCAATAAACCATCATTTTGCTGAAACTGCGGAGACTCTGCAAGTGGATTCCCTACACCTTGCAGCAAGTAAAACGTCATCACAGCTGTCTGTGTTGTTCTGTGTTCAGAGACTGGTTTGTTTCCAGCGCATCTTCAGAAGAAGATAACCCTAACATATCTCTCCCCTCCATCACAGATATTCACACCACACACTGCATCCGCAAAGCCACCACCATTGTGGATGACCCCACCCACCCCTCACATTATCGTTTCACCCTCCTGCCTTCTGGAAATAGGTCCCGGAGCATTCGGGCCTTTACAGCCAGACTCAAACAGCTTTATCCCCCATGCCGTCAGACTACTGAACTCTCAGGGACTAATCTGATACCACACACACATACACTCATTAACACACTTTATTATTTAACTACTATTTTTTATCTTATTGTCGCCATGTTTACAGTTACTTTTATTTATTTTTATTGCTACCTCATTGGACAACCAAACTGCGCCTTCTCAGTACTGGGTTTACTGTGCTGTTTGTGCTCGTTGGTGTCAGTTGTCCTCTCTTTTTGCACTGTCCTGCAATGTTTGCACAGTTTTTGCTCATTATGCACCATACAGTATGTTGCTAGGTTGGTATGTGTTAGTCTTCTGTTAATTTAAGTAGCACCTTGGTCCGAGGGAAACAGTTTCTTTTGTAACTGTACTATACTCAACTGTGTAAAGTTAAAAATAACATTAAAGACCTACTTGACTTTTACTGAACAGGTGCTAAAGTGAAATTACTTGCTTCTGGGAAAGAACTCCAGCTGAAATTCTGTACAACAATTATGGGAGACATATGGGAAGGACGCGGTGTCAGACCTGCCCCAGTGGGACGAATGTGGTTTTCCTAGTAACAGCAGCTTCAGTCCCAATCAGATAAGCCAGATGCGTCTGAAATTAGAGGAACGGGATCAGACTGGTTGCTCAGGGACTAATGTGGTAGAACTAAAACAGAGACAAATTGGACGGTGTTTCAATTGTGGGAAAATGAGACAAAGCAGGCAGAGGAGATGCGGGTGGCAAAGAAGCATGAGATAAGGAATGCAGAGAATGTGGATGAGGGTGAGACTCCTGTGAAAACTGTGTATTGAAAATTAGGGCCATAGTATTGTCATCCATCCTGTCAGGGTATGGAAATACACTGAGGGTAAATGGCCTAATGCAGGAAGTGTCTTAATCCTATAACATCCAGCTGATTCAGGCTGTGGGGGACAGTGTAGTACTGCACTCTTCTGGCTGGGACCTTGAATAAATGAATGAATGTTACATTTATACAGCCCTTTTCTAAGATACACAAAGAGCTTTACAGAAGCACTGGGGAGCCACTTCAACCCAAACGTGAGGCAGCAGGAGAGGGGGCCCAGGCAGAGAGAACAGCCAACAAGACGGGTGCTTCCACAGACAGGACGGGGGCCCCGGCAGACCAACGCTGACGACTCCTGGGACCAAGTCAACAGAGCAGCTGTCGTCATTGTGACTCACCCTCATACATCCATCCATTGTCTAAACCGCTTATGCTACTGGGTCGCGGGGGGTCCAGAGCCTATCCTGGCAGGATCTGTGCACGAGGCAGGGAACAACCCAGGACGGGGGGGCAGCTCATTGCAAGGCACATTCACACACCATTCACACACACATGCACTCCTACGGCCAATTTAGCAAGAGAGAACATGCAAACTCCCCACACATGTGACCCAGGCGGAGACTCGAACCTGAGTCCCAGTGGTGGGAGGTAACAGTGCTAATCACTGCACCACCAAGCAGCCCCACCCTCATACATGATTTCTGATTCTTGATTTTAATCCCCTTTTCTGTTTTTGGCAACATATAAAGTGCTGTGAATGTCACTGTCAGATTGTCATATCATCCTCCAGTTGTCCCTTGTCACCCTGGATGCACATTGAGTGTTTGCTAAATATTTTATCTTGTAGTGTTCCTGATTTTTTCCTGTGTTTTAATTTGCAATTCTCAAATTTCATGACTGGCATCCGTGGGGACGATTAATTAAACCTGTTAACTCTGCACTTCAATTTCAAACTGTTGGTAACATGTGTACATATTTTTGTCTGATCTTTTCACCACCAGGTGGCGATATAGCAACTCCAGAGTTATTGATGGCTAGAACAAAAAAAACACAGTAACACAGAGGTGTAGCTAAAAATTCTGGGCCCCTGACAGAATGTCACCTTGCGCCCTCTGTCGAATTTTACATTCTGTGAAAGAGATTTGTTGAGCCATCTTCCAATGTAATCCAATACAGCTCTTTATTTGAAAAGCACTTTAAACAACCTTATGGACCAAAGTGCTGCACAAAGGAATAAATAAAAACATTCACACACTTAAAAACGAAGTAAAAGAAATTTAATAAAAACCAAAACATTCAATGTGAGTAAAAGGCCATTAATAAAAATTTAAAAAAATCAATTAATTAATAAAGAAAAGGCTAAGATTAAAATAAGATTTACTATTAAAATTAACATCTCACAATGTGTCAAAGGTGAAGGAGAAGAGATTAGAAGAGATTTAAAAACGGACAGAGGGGATTCCTCTCTAATGTGAAAAGGCAAGTCATTCCACATTTTAGGAGCTGCGACTGCAAAGGCTCGATCCCCTCTAAGCTCACGCTGAGTCTTAGGAACCGTCAGGAACAGCTGATCAGCTGACCTGAGAGAGCGGGTGGGGGTGTAAGGGTGAAGCAGCTCACAGAGGTCAGATGGAGCAAGACCACTGAGGGCTTTAAAAGCAAATAACAGAATTTTAAAATGAATCCTAAAATGTACGGGCAGCCAGTGGAGTGAGGCTAAAATGGGGGAGACATGCTCATATTTCCATGTGCGGCAGCATTTTGAACCTTCTGGAGGTGAACAATAGTGGAGCCTCTAACCCCAACATAGAGGGCGTTACAGTGGTCCAAACTAGTAGTGACAAAAGAGTGGATTACTGTCTCAAAGTGCTGCCTAGAAAGAATTGGCTTTATTTTGGCCAACTGCCTCAATTGTAAAAAGCTTGACTTGACAACTAACCTTATCTGAGTGTCAAACTTAAGGTTGGTGTCGACTTTAACCCCTAGGTGTGTGATGACTGGTTTACAATATTGTTCCAAGGAACCTAAAATTACAGTGGAGGTCAGAGGAGTGGAGTTACCAAAAACCAACACTTCTGTCCATTACCTCCCCACTTCCTTGTTAGTTACAATATTTGTTCTGCATTACTGTACTGCTTTGGAGCCTTTTGATATTAAGGTGAATAACACAGGTGAAAAATTAAGGTGAAAAAAGAGACAGATGCATTGACAGCAGTCGTGGCCACACTTTGGACTGGGAGTGTAAGAGCAAAGGAAACTGAATCCACTATGTTCTGTCCTGTAAATTTTTATTAAACACCACATGACACACATACGAGTCCTGTTTTAACTTTCAGGGCTGATGGTCTGCAGCCTGGCTTGTGTTCTACAGTGCAGCGCAGGTGCAGTCACTGTGCTGAGCCCGGCGTTATATTAATGACGCAGCCTTTCACACTGACCAGTGAGAAATAACCTTGAAAATGACTGTGCTCTTTGTGGTTCTCCTTTTTTCTTACCACCAAGCAAGAGACTAAACATATTTTCTACTTATCAGTTATCAGAAATCAGAAATGTCATGCAGTAATCAGAGGTTAGACAGCAAGAATGACTTTTGTATTTTTATCTTTTGTCAATCTTTTATCCAGCGACTACTAATTCTCATCGGGGTCTGGAGAGGGTGGGACCTGTCCCAGGAAGCACAGAGCACAGGCCTGCATGGGATGCCATTCCACACAAGCAAAAACAATTAAGATGGTCAGATTTGCCTCACTGTGTGATTTTGACTGAAAGATGAACTAAGCACAGTCTTGTGTGTATAAAAATGCGTAGATTCATTTAACTTTAACAATGAGATTCAGCAACATGACCTTATAGTGTTAATGATCGGTATCTTACTGGTATTAACTGAATTATGCAAAATTCTACATTATTCTATATTATTGCACCCAAATTGTTCATACTGACTAAATGTAATTACTGACATCCTGGACATACTGCTTTTTAGGTTTGAATTTAAAATGTTAGTAGACAAATTCATGCTGTCAATAACATCTCACTTGCTCACCCACTTTTAGATAAAAATACCCTTTGTGGTTTTTCTAGTGAAGCAGTGGGCCTGAGCTGAGGACCTGATGGTTGTGTGGTTTTCGCTCACTGAGAAGAGAGACACAAACACCCTGCTCTCAGTCGGTCAGTCTTCCTGTAAAATGCAGAGGTGAGACTGCTAGTGGAAAATTACTGACTGCAGCGTCAACAACACATATAAACAGCAGCACAAACAAAATGTTCCACAAATGCAGGACATCTGTATGCTTACAGCACACATCAGACACGCTGACCCTCAGCACTGAGCTCCTCCAGGCTCTGTGCTCTCCCTCTTCTCTTCAATTTCTACACAAATCACTGCTGCTCCAGTGAAGATCCTGAATTTTGCAGGTGATACTACTGTGTTTGCCATCATAACTGAAGGTGATGAGTCTGCCTACAGACTGGAAGTCGTACAGCTGACCATCCAGTTCTGAACTCACATTATCCCAAATGTCCACATGCTTAGACTCCTCTCATCATCAGGGAGGAGCGTCCCTTGGCACTGTAGAGTAGATGGATGAGAGCAGGCTGATAACAAGGCTGTCATCAATTTTATGTGACACCTCTCACCCCCCCAGCAGACTATGGAGGCCCGTAAGGGCAGCTCCTTCAGTAAGAGACTCAGACACCCGGCGTGTGACAGAACGGTACCGCAGGTCATTGGGCCCCACAGCAGTCAGGCTTTATAATCTGCACTCTGCTCATTGAACTTTTCCCCTGTTCACTGTCTTCTGATACAGTTTCTATCTGCTGCTGATCTGCAATATTGTTCCTCCTTATTCACTGATGTGCAGTGTTGCATTGAGCCAGTGCATTAGCCTTCCTTTGGGAGGCTAATATCTGGCACATGAGCAATAATGTTACATGCAATAGGATTGTGTATAAGTTAAGGATTGTGTATAAGTTAATTTTAATATTCCTATAATATTCCTCTGTATGTAATATATTCTTATTTTTTGTTTCTATTATTACCCTATATTTATATATACATCCATTTATTTTACATTCATAATGATGTTGTTTGTTGTTTTGTGCCCCACTGCTCTTGTAACAAGCCTCAGTCTTGACTCTCCCTTTTAAGGTCTTGGCCTTAAATCACACTCGATATAGGTGGTGTCGTCCCCATCACCCTGACCAGGATACATGCTGTAAGATTAATGGATGGTGTTTATCTGTGTGATGAAAAAGAATGTGAATAAAACAAAAATGTACCATTATAAATGGGAGCCCTAGGATGTGTGGTGGTTAGAGATGTGGACTGATGAGAATTTTGCTTTTCTAAAGTTCTGTTGTGAAAACTGTACATTCCGTTCCATGTACAGTAGTGATATGTAGCAATCATGTGCTCCAGTCAAATGTCCAGCTGCATGAATAATAATGGTGGCTTGTTTGGATAAAATAACTTAGGCTGAATACTTGAAAGCGTGACCTGGGTGAGGTAGAGAGGAAACAGGGTCTTACAAGAAGCAGATATTGTTCTGTCTGTGTGGTTTTTACTCTTTGCAAAGTGAGTCCAGCACAGTGCAGTCAGTGGGTCAGTCTTCCTGAGCTGCATCTAACCAGTGGAAACATCTGCAGCACTGCAGAGAAGCACTCAGCAGACAAACAAACCCAAACAGCTTACAGCTGTATGTCACTTTTGGACAGAGGTGGACAAAGTACACAACTTCACTACTTGAGTTAAGTATAGATACTCCTCGTCAAATAATACTCAAAGTTTTTCAGTTAATTTTTTACTTCAGTTAAAGTACTGGAGTATTTGCATCTAAAAATACTTAAGTATTCAAAAGTACATTATGTTTTAAATGCAAGACATTTTTCAGAACCTAATGACTCCTGAACACCCCACTGAATACACTGACTGGCTTGTACATCTTGTAGAATAAAAAGCTTGTGGAATATGATACAATGACTATAGAAACACAACTGACATAACAAAAGTACAGCCATTGTCATTTTCATCTTATTTAACACCCCCCACCCCACTCACACAAAAGAGCATGGTAGTGTTCTTACAGAGCCGTAGCAGTGTGTGTGTGTGCATGTGTGCATGTGTGTTTGTGTGTGTGTGTGTCTATGTGTGTGTGTGTTTGTGTGTCTGTGTATGTTTGTGTGTGTGTCTATGTGTGTGTATGTTTGTGAGCCAAGTAACAAGACAGGGAGCAAGAAACAAAACTCCTCTTTCTTAATTATCCACATCGTTATTAACGACACAGGTATATATACAGGTACATATACAGGTACATGTATATACTCAAAAATACATCCAGAACACACAATTAAATGAAAAACGTAATTTAAGAACACTTGAAATTTTCATTCAGTTTCTTTCATCTGTTTAATATAATCGATCAGTCCCTGTGCGTTTGCCCCAAACCATTCAGCATGGTACACAAGGGAGACAAGTAAGCATGTGTGACATCAAAGAACTGATTGCAGCAACTCAGCCTTTCCACAACATTAAAGCCGCTTATTCCCCCCCATGCCATGAAGAAATAATCTCTGTGGCTCCCCTCTCCCCCTCCCTCAGCCCCCAGTCTGGCTTGAACATTTGCACTTCCAGTAAAAATGCGCCCCAAACACACTGACACCAAACTCAGCACCGGTACTCCGTAAAATCCCGTGATTCAGTCTCAGAAGCACTGGCTCCCCTGCCCTCCTCTGAACATTATTAAAGCTACACCCTGAACACTCTGTGTGACTGACATGAATGAGAAGCATCTTTATTCATAATCTCTGTAGCGGAGGTCAGAATACAGAGTGTCATTATTCCCGTCTTTCTTCTGTCTCCTGGGTTTTGGCTTCTTAAGGTTCAGGGCAGCGTAATTCAGTGTGTCCTCGTCATGGCACTGTGGAGACAAAGATGGCAGAATTGGATGGATCAAATCGGTTTGCTATTACCTATTTTCACAAATAGCACTTAAAATGCTGATCCCAGGATGGAAATCAGTCTGAGGTTCATTTGTTTTACTGACGATTTGTAATTTGAAATATTTATTACATACTTGCTTGCGTGACCATTCCACTTTTGATATATCACTGTTCTTTTCATCTGTTTAAAATATATAACACATCAATATATTATTTAATTTCGCACGGTATCATACCGTGGTCAGATAACATTCCGAATTTTCAAGCAATCAACATCCTTTTTGTCTCAAAAATGAAAGTAAAAATGACTTCTGTCAATTTAAGTGTGCATGTTTGGATACGTGTCATTTGTTCTCATATATCATATATAATAAAATTGCTATAAAGGAGATCTTGGTAATAAAAGTTATTGATATGCAACTTATTGCAACATGTATATTTCAATAGATTTTGCAAAATATGAAAGATATAATACAAAAATGTAAATCTTACAGTACAAAAAGGTTTATATAAATAAGGTGAGATTTAATAATGGATTTTAAAACTGTATTACCTGCAAGAGTGGTTTTAATATGAAAATGTTATCTATCATAAAACAATTTTATATTTCTATAATTTGTTAAAATCTACATTTTGTCCTTCTGAGTGCATAAAGCCGGGCAGCGTACCTGCACAGTGTGTACAGGTCAGTTTACATCTTATACAAATGAGAGCAACGTTCAGAATAATGCTGCAAGATAAAACTATCAGCAAGCCAGAGTGAAGAGGATCCAGCAGCTTCTGAAAGCCTGTAACAAAGAGATAGATTTCAGCATAATGATATAGAGACACATTTCCCATTTGCTTACATTACATTAGTTAAAGATCAAATCGATAACACATTACAGCAGTTGTTTTGTAAATAGTCCATTTTTAACATGAACTTCTAGTATTTTGCATTTTAACAATTTATATTAATATTTGAAATAATTATTAAATTAGGCTCCGGACCCCCCGCGACCCAATAGGATAAGCGGTTTGGAAAATGGATGGATGGATGGATATTAATATTTGAAATAATTATTAAATTAGGCTCCGGACCCCCCGCGACCCAATAGGATAAGCGGTTTGGAAAATGGATGGATGGATGGATAATTATTAAATTAACATCTGTGTAATTTAATTTAAGCACTTAAATTAGAAAATTCATTACATTAAAAAAAGAAATAAATGTCTTAATAGCAGAATAAGCTAAATAAAACTTTGAAGCAGATATACTCTCCACACTGGGTGCTACCATCTATATCCAGCTGTGTGCCGTTCCCAAACAGCATCTCCCCACACTGGGTGTTACCATCTATATCCAGCTATGTGCCGTTCCCAAACAGCATCTCCCCACACATGGCCACAGCGCAGTAGTAAGTCCCAGCATCGGAGAGGCTGAGGTTCCCCTTGGGGAGGCTGTAGACGCAGCTCCGTGTAGGAGATCCAGCCTCAGGGCTCTTCTCACACTCATCACTGCTGTTTCCATGGCTGTAAATGACTCCAGGAAGGGATTCTCCTGATCCATGTCTGAACCAGTAAACACTGTGTTCTCCTGCACAGCTCCCAGTCTCTATCGTACACTGCAGGCTCACAGAGTCTCCTGGCTGCAATGTGTCAGACACAGGCTGCTGTACCACAGTCCTGCTGTTGGAGTCTTTACCTGAAAAGCAAAATAGTCATGATGACAGCCCTTTGAGAATAACAATGGAAAATACAGATCCTCAAAAATTGTTCTTACAGATTTTTGGGAACTGAATCGATGTTCTTCTAGCCATCCAAGAAATCAGTAACTTCTTGGAGAACAGCTGACATTCTTCTCTCTTTTTATTGTATTACTGCTTATTAGTATATATCAGGTAACACTATACATTAACTGCACCTACATAATACCTAAATAAAAATTATATGATAATAACAAACATTATAATCATATAATGTCTTGTATTAATGTATGAAGGTAGATGAATATAATTAATTTCAATTCAAAGAAATGAAGTGTGTAAAGTGTACTTTATATTTTCATGATTTTCGTGACTTTACATTTGGTTTATGTTGCCCCTTTTCCACAGGAAGGTATTTATTGTTTTTGCATATTTAGCTCTTGATGTGTTTTGGTATTTTTGAGCATTTTGCTGTAGTACCTGCATAATTTAATTCAAGAGCCGAAGAGCTGTTTGCCCATTACTAGTTTGTCTATCTTTTAACATTAAAGAAAAAGTATACATAGTAAAAGGAATTACTTGGTTTCGTAGTTCCTCCTATTTATTTTCTTATGCACACAAAAGTAAGTTTTTCCGTTCAACCATAGCACTACAGCGAAAAGCAAAACGTCATGGCAAATACAATTATGCTTTATTCCAATACACATTGCTAATTTTTCATTATTATTACATTTATTCAGCATAATATCTTCAAAGGTTTCATGATTTAATTTGCAATCTTCTGGCCTTAAATCTTTTCCTGCTACACTGAAGACTCTCTCAGCGTGTGCAGAGAAAGCTGCAGCCAAAGGGTTGGCATCCTCTGATAAACATGGTTGGTTCAGGTATCGGTGACATTATGTGAACCTTTCATGGCAGGAATAGGGACTAGTTTGACTTTTGATGCAGGAAAAGTGTTTGGGACGTTTCTTAGGTTAGAAACTGCCGTCACTGCAGCCAACACTGACTTTTAAGGAGAGACACTCAGCTCTTCCTATGAGCAGATCCACCATGGTGCACAAAATGACAGTATAATTATTATTTTAGGTGACACTTCAAATGTTGCATTATTTCATTCTTTACAAAACGACATTTTTATAACAATGATGTATAACAATGTTAATGTGTTTATGTATAATTCATATTTAAATTAAAGTTCATATTTTAGTTAAAAGCTACACCTACAGTACGTATATGAACTTGAATTTGAATCCAAACCCTTTTTCGTTCTTCTTCTTTAAATTCAAATATAAATTTCAATGCCACAACCTGTTTTCAACCACAATTCAAATGTAATTCAGATTAACAAAATGAACTGAAATTCAAGTTCATATATGTATTCAAAATCCTGAATTTTAGGATACGTATTTGAGAATTTCATTCTCAAATCAGTTCTGAATGGTGCACATCCCTAGTTCATATGTTAAATCATGCATTTTTTTTTTCAGAGTGAATACACACTGACTGCTCAGATAAATAACGTCAAAAATAATTTTCTTTTGTTGCTTAAGATTTTTGCACAGTCCTATACTGTATATAACAACTCAAACATTTTTTTATGTTATTTGTTTTAAAGAGGCTGCAATGTGTAACATTAACATCTGTATAAAGAGAAGGTTAGGCTTTTGGCTGACAGCAAGCAAAATGCAACAAATTGTATAATAATAATAATAATAATAATAATGAATGATTTTTGTTTGATGTTTAGAAAAACATTTATGGAACAAAGCAGACAATAAGGTATCTTTGCTAATTTTATATTGACAAACAACTAAACTGTCAAAATTATTTTGCAGGGAATAATCTTACTGACATTATAATAAAGCAAATATGAAAATAGTTGGAATCTCATTTACCTGTGATTATGACAAAGGTTCCATTCCCGAAGGTGACCTCATGAAGAAACACAGCAGCACAATAATACACTGCAGAATCTGACGGCTCCACGTTAGAAATAGTGAGGTTAAAACTCCCCTCTGCATTCAGTAAGGAGTAACGTTTTATGCTTTTATATTCCTTGTAAAATTCACCAGGTACGTAGAGAAGTGCTTTCGCCATGGGCTGGGGCTTCCGACCAACAGCTTGCTTAAACAAAGTAACAAAAGTTGTTTCTCCTTGACAGAAGCATGTCAGGGTCACACTGTCTCCAAGCTGAACCCTCATCAGGTGACTGGGCTGAACAACATCTGTAGTCAGTGCAGTGTCTGCAAAAACAGAAAAACAAAAAAAATCATAATCAAATAAGACATATAATAGTAATCTAAATAACTATTAACTATGATGCAGATTAAATGGCCAAATTCCACTGATCACATCATACAGATAAATGAAAATATTAAAATCCCAAAATAATTTATATTATAGGGCCTTACTAATGAAAATGAGAAGACCAAAGAGTCTGAACATTTTTGTGCTTCCACTGTTTAGAATAAACTGCTCTGCTGCTAAGTGAGAGATCATGGTCGTGGTCGGGATGAAAGGGCAGGAAACAGAGAGGAAACAGAGAGACACACATCAGGCTGATCTGATTGGCTGTTCACATGGGAACTTAAGTAACAGTGAAAAAGCATTTTAATGTGCACTTACATGACGTTTATTAATTTACTCCTTAACATCCAGTTAAAATGAGAACAATTAGATAAACAGGAGCAGATACTGAGCATATAAAGTTCTTTGTACAGAGTGCTGAGATACTGTGGGAGAGCATTTGCTAATCATCTCTCTCAGACAAGCTCAGCACAGTATGAGTCTGTTATCTATCTGATATTAGACAGTCTCTCATACAGTAATAATAATTGATACTTTATTGGTCCCTGTGGAGAAATTGTCTTAACTTCTCTCTCAACTTGCTCTCTTTTTTTTAGAGTAAACAGAGTAAGTTGTCTGCGAAGGGCAGCCACCCATAGTGATGCCCAGTGAGCTGGGGGTTAAGGGCCTCGCTCAAGGACGCAGAGATGTGCTGTGGCTGGGTTTGAACCAGCGACCATCTTATTACAAGCACACAGGCATTAGATCTTCTAATCACACTTAAAAGGCAGATTAAATGTTCTTTCCACCATGCAAACAGAATGTAAATTGTAGCTTTACTGCTTAGATTTACATTCACACATTTGCATTTAAAACAAGCATTTTAAGTGATGTACATGAGAGTAAATGGTGAATCAGTTTATTTGCCACTCTACACATTACATTGGCGCCCATTATAAGTAACTGTACAGTGACATTGCAGTTCCTCAGTTGCTTTGATGCATTTCTGGAATCACCCTTAACATCTGCAAAACTGTAAGTGCATTTCCCAAAACAATTCGTGCAAACAGCACCACACAGATGGACTGTCTACAAAAAAAGTCATAGAGGCCACCAGCAGCCCGAATACCACACCGTAAGGCCGTATGTTAGGATGCTCTCTATGGCAGAGCGGTAGGAGGCCACCAGCAGCCCGCATACCAGACCGTAAGGCAGCATGTTAGGATGCTCTCTATGGCAGAGCAGTTGAAGGTCCCGATCAAGAAATCCGACAAGTTTCCCCAATAAGCCAGTAACCCCGCTTCATAGAACAGGCCACAGGACTGGTTTTGGTGAGATAGTCCGAGTAGTAGGTAGAAATCAGGATGGAGACTGAGTGTGGGTCTAACAGGTGAGCAGATGTAGGACAGAATGTAGAGCCCTCTGGTGGAGTGCCTGTGCATGACTGAATGTATGGTTTGGGTCTGATGGTCTGAATAGTTGGTAGAAATAGGCACCTTCCTACCTGATGTGGTAGGTCTAGATAAGGGGTCACCAACATGGTGCCCCAAGGATGCCCCCAATGACCACATGAGTTGCCCGTGGACCTGTTCTATAAAATAGCACAACTCACCAGCGAACATCATCTAAAATTTAATTTTGTCCTGTTTCTAATCTATCACATTTGCATTTATATAGATTTGAAATTGAATATAAAAAAGCATTTAAAACATGTTTATCATGCATGAAGTTTAGACATGTTTAGGAGGGCGTTTAAAACTGATATCAAACTTCGTATGGCTCAGTACCCGTGAAGTAGCTCTCCGTTTTAAAAAGGTTGGTGACCCCTGGTCTAGATCTTGCAAGTTTGTTTGTACTGGCTGTGTGAACATACTGTAGCACTGTTAAGAATATGCAACACAGCCTGAGTTGGGGATCTGCTGTATGCATCAGTAATATAATGCTTTGTCCTTTTCTAGGCTGTTCATTAAGACATAAAGCCTGAAAGTTTTCTGAATGGCATTAATGAAATTGAGCACTGCCCCCACCTGCTGGCCAATTTATTAAAACATTGAAATCGCTGTCTGCACAGGCTGACGTGTCATTTAAGTCTGATAATTTTCTATGAGTCAAACGGCAAGAAAATGACAAGAAGTTAAAAACATGGAGTTAGATGAAGGAGAAAAGATTACAAATTTGAAGATTATGAAATCAGGACATGTCAGCTAAGTCAGCCAAGGTGGGTCTTAAACATATGGACGGAAGTATGAGCGCTAAACTTAAACGGGTTCACTTGTAACCGCTGCCACCAAATTTCGTTAAATTGCTGGGGAGGTCCAGATACATGAGACAGGAATAGAAGGATTATTCTTTATTAATATACAGACGAGGGTTACAACCCTCCCTAGGGCAATAGAAGGGGATACCTGCCACGGGACATTCTAAAACGCTTAATGTGAAAATGCGTAACGCAACTTAATGTATTAAAACAGTCACCACAAATCACCAAATTTCTCGCGAATGTATCTGGCCATAAAGACTTACCTGACAAGAAATCAAAACCGAAATGCTAGGAATATGGACTTTAAGCCTTTTCTTTATGGGCGTCAATGGAGGGGAAAACGCTTGACGTAAGATGAAGTCCATATTCCTAGCATTTCGGTTTTGATTTCTTCCCTGGCATGGGTGACGGGTACACCACGTTCCCAAAGCCACGTTAGCCTCGAGCGAACTGCCCGGAGAAACCGCTCACACCAGCGCTGCAACCCGATCTCCTCCCCTTTTAAACACACATTTCTATGGCGTTAAATTAGTGCCAAAAGTCGTGCGCATAAAAACAGAAAATCCATGCTCTCTACGCGCTCGCGATTGCACAGCACTCACTCACTCGCTCGCCGTTAAATTAGGGCCAAAAGTCGAACCACGCGCGTGCGTGTGCTCGAGTGCTGAAAACCCATCCCCTCTACGCGCTCGCGTCTGCACAGCACTCGCTCGCTCGAATTTCCCGCTTCGTCTTACCGTATATAAAAGAATGGGCCAATGTACGGTAAATTGCATTGTGAATAAAATTTCTTAATACAACATCACAAAGCCAATTTAATAAATTCAAATCCTGGGAAGAACGCTCCTCAGATATTAGTTCTCGGGTTAGTGTTAGCAGACTATAGGCGAAACCACCTTAAGTGCTATCTGTTAATGTTTATTAAATTAGCATTAAAATGGAGAGGTTTATAATATCTTTTGTCCTTGTAGCTGCTAAATACACTCATTATTAAAGCCATAAAGTTGTCTGCCTACTACATTGGAATCTCCACTGAGTAAGTGTTTTTGATGGATTTTATTTAACTTTATTATACTCTGGTCCTTAGATCTAATGTCATACTTCTTCACTTATATTGTTTGTGAAAAGGTTTACCACGGTCAAACAGAGCAGCCACTACATCATCATACATGAACAAGCACCTCACAAAACAAAAACATTTCATTTTCATAATTAAAACTTTTGAATGGTAGGCCTAGTGTGTGGATCAGAGACAAGATCTTGACACCTCATTAACTATAATTTGTTCTGTGAACAGCTCAGATACCACCTTCTCGAAAGTCTTCTGCATAAAATAGAAATAGGATTCAGCGCGACTCCACTAAATTTGGATTACCTGGAGTTCCTTTGTCATCAGGAGCTGTATCTTCTGCAGGCCCTGTCTAATCACATTGAAGTACCTCCTGCTATCACCCTGGCTTTGCAAGAGCTCTTTGACCTTGTGAGGGCACATCTGGAACGTCCAGCCCCATGTGTCACACAGGAAGTCGCTGCCACCAATAGACGACCCAAGATTTTGATTGAAGAACAATGTTTGAAAGAAATGCTCCATACTCAACTTCCTGTGCCTTGCATAGCCACACTGATGGGTGTTTCAAGAAGAACAATCTTAAGAAGAATAAAAGAGTATGAGCTCTGTGTTAGGGAACTTGACAATTTGGTTTCTTCTGTCAAGAATGATCTACCAAATGCAGGCTACAGGATAGTCAATGCAGGCTGCAGTCAATGGGCTACAGGGTTCGGTGGAGAAGAGTTGCAGCCTCCATGCATAGGGTTGATTCCATGCGCATCATATAAAGGTTGTCAAGTCTTGGCTGTGTTGTACGCAGAATGTACCAGGGCCTTTGTCTCTAGTACACGTGGACACAAACCACAAGTTGATCCGGTTTGTATTACCAGCAAATTTATTTGGAGTAAACCCTGGGTGGATTGGTGTGAGGTGGTGGTGGGGCTTTGGAGAAGATTTCCTGCCGATCAACACTAGCAACTTATATCTATCTGTCATGGAGGTCTCGGGACTCACAGATATTCAGAGACATGTGGATAGTTTACCAGTGGTTTTCAGCAGGAAATAGTTATTACTACAAATTGTCACCCCCCCCCGCCCCCCACAGAAACTGGATCTGGCTATAGTGGGAAAATCTTTTTTTTTTTTTTATTTGTGAGAACTTGAAAGCAAAACAAAACTTGGAAAAAATATATGCTCATTCACCAATTTTCTAATCTGGGGTCTAAAGTGGTCAGGCTTGCAAGTGTATTTGGTTATTTGTCTATCCTAGCCTGTTGCAGTGTATATTTCCTGTATATTTTGCATGTAAAAAATGTTGTTTGTTATGTCAGTGCTTAATATTATCATGTAGTCTTCATGAACTTTCTTCATCTTGGCCAGGGACTGCATTTGAAAAGTAGCCACTTGACTAAAATTGGCACATTTTCAGAAATGCCAGCAACAATACTGATAATGAACACCCCTCTAACTGACTCTCAGTTGGTTTAGAAAAAAGACTTTTAAGAGAAAAGAAAGCCTTC
The DNA here is from genome assembly GCF_023856365.1 of Brienomyrus brachyistius. Classification (NCBI taxonomy): domain Eukaryota; kingdom Metazoa; phylum Chordata; class Actinopteri; order Osteoglossiformes; family Mormyridae; genus Brienomyrus; species Brienomyrus brachyistius. Next base: position 101,143 of record NW_026042456.1, read on the forward strand.
CTTTGGTTTTGCATTTTTCTCTTTTTTGTTGGCTGTGCACAATATATTAGAAGAATACCTTACAATTATATTAGTTAAGAAATAACAGATTGCGTATATACAATATTAAGGTGATAACAACAACCCTCACTGTCTCTAGGTGCTGCTTCAGACAGGGCATTCTGCAGCAGGGACACCACCCGTCGTGCAGCATCCAGCAAATCTCCCTATCACAACAGCCCACATAACAGAATAACATTAGTGTATGATTCAGTAGGGCTAGTCCAGGTCTGGAAAGTAGTTGGGCCAGATTTTTAAACCAAGAAATTTAGCTGGGCCAGACATTTTCAGCGGCCCAGTAAGCAACAGGTAATGGCATTTTAAACAAACACAAATCAAGGTACATTATTTTAAAAAACTACAACTGAACAGAATCTGAGAGCAATATTTTTTTTCACTTCTGAAATGAGAAAAATATTTTGGTCGTATCTGACCTAGACGCATCCCAAAGAAAAAAAATGCCTATTAGATGGTAAACAGACATAAAGAAAAAGGGAAAAATCGTCTATAATCATCATCCGCTTATACTGTGGTGATCCATTTCACCCACACAGGCATGATCACCATTAGCGGTTTCCACATTATTGTCGAGGTGACTATTCACTTTACCTCTGCTTTCTCCGACATCTTCCTGATTCTGCCGCCAACAAGGGGCTCATAGGGTGGAGACTGAGGGTGTTAAACAGACCAATCTTTTGTCACTGAATGCAACAAATAATGTATTTATCTGTCAAAAGTCCAGCACCAGGAAAAGCAACAGAGTGACAGTAGAAACTGTAATAATAATGGAAGTGCGCCGCCCTACAGGGAAGGAGGAGTGATGGGAGTCCCGGTGGTGGCTAAGCGCGCGTGGGGAGAGGCGTCGTACTGTGAGGCTTCATGAACTTCCGATGGGGCAGTGCTGTCATACAGCGGGGAGCCTGAGAGGGGCACTGTGGCCGGGTGCGAGAGCCCTGGGTAATGAGTTGTAGAGCTGCGCAGTGTCACGATCGGGTACAAGCAGGCAGGCGATCGTGCGGGCAAGGCGTGCAAGGAGCAAGCGGACAGGCAAAAACGGGAGTTTAATTAGGAAGCGCGGACGGGGAAACATCTCACGCATACAAACATCAATGACAGACACTGGACTCAGGTAAGACACGGACTGAAATACACAGGACTGAGCAAATTAACTAGATACAGCTGGGTACAAATCGGGAGAAAACACGTGGGTAATCAGGGGGCGTGGCACACAGGAGGAGCGGACGAGCCGGGCATGACACGCAGGAACTGAGAGCCCAAGCTGTTGGACATTCCACTGGACTAGGAGACTGGGGTGAGTGAGGAGGAGCTCATTGACCACAAACTGGGATACTGGCTGTGTGTGAGCAATGGGGTGGAGATTAAGGAAAGACGTTAAATCAGCATGCAGTGTTGCCTGGAAACAACAACAAATATACTAGTGTCACTGTACTAAAACAATATCAAAATAATGCCTATTTTTTATTCATTTTACTTGTAGAGTGCAAAGTACAAAGGAAAACAAAGAGTAACTATGGCGAAATAAATCAAAGCATGTCCCAGAATGATGGGCCTGAATGGATCAGGACAGAAGAAGGCGAAAGTCCTGTTAACGAGGTGAGACGATGCAGACACAGGCCAGGATGTGGGTATAGGCGAGAACAAGAGGGAAGACGGGGGCCCGAGACTCAGCATGGGGACAGGTGGGGGAGGGGAGGCACGGGCTCACCTGGAGCTGCTCCCGGAGGTGCCGCTATGACTCATGGGTAACATGCCGGAATGGGACGGCACCTGTAGGCTGGACCAGTTGTCATGGGAGGGCAACATGGACAGACAGGTAGACGAGCTGTCTGAATAAGCAGCTGCAAGTATAAAACAATAAATGAAGCAGGTATGTGGTGGGCAGTGTTACAGCGTCCTTAATATGGTCAATACAGAAAAGGCATGTTATCATGTTATGTATATACTGCCTCCAGTTACTTAATGCCTAACTTTAATACATTGATTGATTTGTTCACTGCTGCAGCCTGTGTCAACTTTCCTTTCAGACAGATGTAAAGTCCATTCTGTTTTTGTTCTGTGTAGTTTTTTTTGAACAGCATATGGCTGAATTCTGTTAAACCTCAGACTGAAGAAAATTGTGTTAATTGAAAAGCAAATATCAAAAACTCAGTCTGCAGGAATGTTTTTCTAAATATTTCTGTGGACTTTTGGAAATTTCACGAAATTCCATTGCTCCATTACATAAACACTGAGTGAGATTTCATTCCCATTACTGCAACGTATGAAGAGGATTATGACTTATTACTTTAGGTTATCGGACTGAGTGAGTTTTGGAAATTTGCTCTTCGATAACTGAAGCAGTGCTGTGAATGCAGAGGTTATATGCGTCGCATATCAACAGAACTGTATGTTTATGTCTTGTCTTAATTATTTTGATTAAATGTCTAACTATTCCCAATATGTGTGAACATACTTGGCCAAATAAAGCTGATTCTGATTCAGTCAGAGGGTAATCGTCGGTGTGCTGTACTATCGTGGTGACCCACACAGAGAGCTTAGGACCATGATTTCAGTGTGTGCTTGTGTGAGGGGACAGGCAGGGCGGCGGCTCACTGGGTGATGCACTCCTGTGGGTATAGGGGCTGGGATAGGGGGCGGAGCAGTTACTCCTCAAGGAGGAGTAACAGTCACAGCCGTGGGGGGAGGAGAGGGAGAGGGTGCTCCCAAACTGGGGGTGTGGGTTTGATGAAGAGCAGAGAGACCCTGAGCCTGGGATGAACCAGCTGCCTACTGAAACGAAAGCGGATAAAGACAGAAACTAGAACCTCAAACTAAACAACACAAACAACAATATCAAGTTATATTCAATCATTAAACCGTTATATATTTAATCTAAACAATAGTAATAAATATCGTTCCGATTCAAAATATCATTTACGGGTGAATCTTATGACTTGCATTGGGAAACAGGAAACGGGCCAAGCTGCAGGGCCAGTTCAAAGGCATAGTGCGAGGCGCCCAGAAAGGGGGCGAGGTCTGGGCGGAGTCAGCTAAAGAAGAAAAAGGCCTGACCTTTTTCTGGATGCTGTGGACTGTGTTTGTGTGTGAGCTGCAGCTGCATGTTCCTTACATTTTTTTTATTAACACCAGCACCGTGAGGTTTGGCCTGGACTGGGTCCTGTCCTGCACGGTTGAAGACATGTTGACTGATGGTCAGCCCGTGTTCTGTTGGATCCCACAGAAAGGAAATGGGAATCCCGTTTGGATCGGATGCTGACAGTTGAAAAAAAACTCATGTCTGTGTGTTATGAAAGAATATCAATAAATGTTTCCGAAAGGGGATGACTCATTTGGTAATTATTTACGGCTTATGTTATGGCTGAGAAATTTACAGTCTTTACTAAAGTCTGACTTCTTTCGAGTCACCTTTAATATAGATTGGACACTCTCTATGCTATGTACAATACTTATATAGATGGTACATGTTTACTTGCTTGCACAGATGGTTGATTAGGTAATTAGTGTAAGTGTGTGTGTGTGTGTGTGTGTGTCCAATCGCATGTATGTCCAAGGTCCATAGTAAGTAATATACACTGATCAAGAGATGCCTGAAAGTGGATGAAAGAGGACATTAGTGGGTGTATCACTTAGTGTAACGGGTGCAGGAAAATGAGCAGGACTGCAAGCCATATAATGACCCACTGTCCTTATCTAGCTCTTAATACAGTATGCATACAGTGATGTATCTACAATGGACAGCTACTATAAGCAGATAGCACAGTACAGGTGCTTAATCTGTATGCTATTTCCATCCATCCATTGTCCAAACCGCTTATCCTACTGGGTCACAGGGGGTCCGGAGTCTATCCCGGAATCAATGGGCACGAGGCAGGGAAGAACCCAGGATGGGGGGCCAGCCCATCACAGCTCACACTCACACACCATTCACTCACACATGCACACCTACGGGCAATTTAGCTACTCCAATTAGCCTCAGCATGTTTTTGGACTGTGGGGGGAAACCGGAGGAAACTAGCAGCTTTGTGTGGTAATTGTTTGTATTAAAAATACATTGGATCAAGTCAAATTATTTTTATGAAGAATTAACATCTAAAAGCTGCTAGTAGACCGTGGGAAAATAATTTTTCTATTTTCTTGCTGCCATCTCGTGGCCAAAAGTAGGTATTGCAATTTCCATCATATGTAAGAGGGCCTGCCCATCAGAGTAATGTACATCCTGTGACATGTATTGACTATCAAGACAAACTGAAACACGGTGTATTAGGCTGTCAATGAGTACTGGACTAGGGTGAAAAACTGCCTGATAATCTACCTATTAACTAGAAGAGTACAAACTGGAGACGGATCCCCTAATACAGAGGGATTAACGTCTGTGCCACATCCAGAACCATTCAGTGTAGGAGTCTGGTGGTTCTACTGGATACTGACAAGTACCCAGCCCCTTTGTTCCCTCTGATAATCATCAGTCCTCCTCTGAATGCCTTCACCACTCTATTCCTGAATAGGTACACATTTAAATATGCTAGCAAGATCAAGGTATTGGGATAACTGTTAGGTTCGCTGTTAAGAGAGTTGCAGTGAAAACCATCATACACAGTGGCCCTTTCTGGATAAGATTACCTCCCTCTGATCTAACAGGTCAAGATCAAAGCAAGGTGCATTGCAATGTCTGACACCCAGCACACTACAGCATATAAAATACAGGTATCCATCGCCTTCCGCATTTGGAACCAGGACCACTTGTTGCAAGTCAATTTGGGCGTATCTCAAGTTATACGAGAGAGGCAAGACATTAAGGACAGTATACACAGTACTGAAATAATAATGTACATATTAAACCACAGCACTTAATAAACAGATACTGCACTTACATTTCACAAAAAAAAAATAAAGCACAGATTGCACTAAGAAATCAAAAGATGCATGTGCTAGCAAACAGTGGGAGCTGAGGAAGAAGCAGTGGTGAAATACTTTATTGTACAGTACAGTAAGTTTCTTTTTATAGAATGAAATAGCATACAGGGGGCGGCATGGTGGTGCAGTGGTTAGCACTGTTGCCTCACACCTCTGGGACCCGGGTTCGAGTCTCTGCCTGGGTCACATGGGTGTGGAGTTTGCATGTTCTCCCCATGTCGTCGTGGGGTTTCCTCCCGCAGTCCAAGAATATGCTGAGAATATGCTGAGGCTAACTGGAGTTACTAAATTGCCCGTAGGTATGCATGTATGAGTGAATAGTGTGTGAGTGTGCCCTGTGATGGGCTGGCTCCCCATCCTGGGTTGTTCCCTGCCTCGTGCCCATTGCTTCCGGGATAGGCTCCAGACCCCCCACGACCCAGTAGGATAAGCGGTTTGGACAATGGATGGATGGATGGAAATAGCATACAGATCTTATAAGCACCTGTACTGTGCTATCTGCTCATAGTAGCTGTCCATTGTAGATACATCACTGTATGCATACTGTATTAAGAGCTAGACAAGGGTCATTATATGGCTTGCAGTCCTGCTCATTTTCCTGCACGCGTTACACTAAGTGATACACCCACTAATGTCCTCTTTTATCCACTTTCGGGCATCTCTTGATCAGTGTATATTATTTACTATGGACCTTGGACATACATGCGATTGAACACACACACACACTTACACTAATTACCTAATCATCCATCTGTGCAAGCAGGTAAACATTTACCATCTATGTAAGTATTGCACATTGCATAGAGAGTGTCCAATCTATATTAAAGGTGACTCAAAAGAAGTCAGACTTCAGTAAAGACTGTAAATTGGCAGCCATAACATAAGCCGTAAATAATTACCAAATGAGTCATCCCCTTTCGGAAACATTTATTGATATTCTTTCATAACACACAGACATGAGTTTTTTTTCAACTGTCAGCATCCTTCTCGATTGTCAGAAGCTCTGCGCTAGAGGGAGGTTTACTGGTCTTATACTCTTCTGGCACCTTGTGTGATTCCTGACTTGGGACATCAGTTTGGCTCCTTCTGTATGTGGTTTACATTGTATTTGTTCTTTAAAGTTGCCCCTTCAGAATTAGACAGTGTAACCAGCTTGCCACATATTGCCTGGATGACATAAGGTCCGGTAAAATCCGGTTCCGTTCTTCCTCCTTTCCGTCCCCGCTTCCTCATGTTGAACAGAAGCGCCTCATCTCCAACATGATAAACTGTGTTTTGGTACCTCTTTTGTATTCGTTTACCACATGCCTGCTTCTGTTTTTCCTGTGACTAGGAGATGTTTTCAGCTGTTGTTGCTTATTGTCTCAACTACTTTATTTTTTTCATCAAAAAACGTGCCGTAGCTTTTCTCATCGGGAAGAATAATTGTGGAAAGCTGAAGTGGAAAAACATTCATAGCAAATTATTATTATTCACAGATCATTATAAAGAGTCATTTTCTAAAAGCATTAAGAACAATGTAATTTGCTGTTTCAAGATATGTTTTTAAATAACTACTTGTCAGTCATAAGAAACTCTTCAACACACATGATCCGATCTTGCCACAAATCATTTTTAATCTCACTTTTGTTGCCAGCAGTTCAGACATTAATGGCTGTGTGTTGAGTTATTTTGAGGGGACATCAAATTTACACCATTATACAAGCTGTACACTGATTACTTTACATTCTATCAGAGTTTCATATCTTTAACGTTGTCCCTTGAAAAGATATAATAAAATATTTACAAAAATGTGTGGGGTGTACTCACTTTTGTGAGATACTGTATATTAAGGGATTGATTGTCAATAATATCAGTAATTCCTGATGTAATGTTAAAAGAATAGAGCCTGTCTCACACAGTTCTAAAACAACCTCAAAAACAGACTTACCATTTTATGTCATCATTCGTTTTCTCATCCAGGCCATTGGTTTGGGGATGATATGCAGCAGTGATCAACGGCAGAACAGGGGCTCTGAACGCAGTATGGATTAAAAAGGAATTAACCATCTCTCTCAATATAAAATTAGGATCATTTATTCTCTACAGAGGCCCCCATAGAATAGTGCATCCATCCCCTCACTCATGTTTAGACAGACGTAAGGCAACAGGCCAATGACATTCAGAACAGCAACAACATCAACAATTGTACAGCTAGTTTTAAAATTTAATAAAAAAGACAAACCAATTAGGTAATATTAATGAAATTATTAAAATGTGCAGATTAATAGTCAGAAATAATTTGCGATTTTAAGAGCGGAAAGGATACATTAAAACTCAATTACATTTATCCCTTAATAATAAAAAAAAGGTTTTTGAATTTTACATCATGATAAATGAGAACTATATGTGATTACTAATTACTGTTGACTAATTTCCTGTCTGGACGTTTCCCTCCTCATTGTTAAAAGTCATTATATGTCTGGGTGCCAGTCAGTGGAAGCACACAGACATGTTGGCCAGCTGTCATATTCATTCAGCACCAGCCCATCAAGTAGAGAATTCAGCACCACGGACAGTGACCTGTGTTACAATGACATCAGGTCATTGGCTCTAAATATTTTTCTAGAAATAACTAAATGGCTCTATTGTAGAAATTTCCAGCCAGAGTCTTGTGGTGCGTTCGTTTTTCTCTCGGAACTTGGAAATTCCAAATTGGGTGACATCACATCCAACAATCTCCCGTTCAAGCTAGCACAACTCGGAACAAACATGGCTGCCTCCATGAATACGCTGCTGTGTTGTTGCTTTATATTTTAGCAGTTATGGAGTAAGATTATTATTTCAGACAAATAAACAAGAAACAGGAACTAGTCAAACCACATTAAAAGCTTTATAAAGTATTTTAGTACATTCATAGCGATATTCTTTTTTCGAGAGGCAAACAAACTACAAACAAACCAAAAACACTAACAAGTCTGGTAAAAATCTGATATTGCATGTTAGGATACTGTTTACGGTCACAATATGGTATTCTCTAAATCGAACACGTGCAATTACATTAATAATTACTAATAATTATAAATAATAATAATAATAAATGGGCGGTATGGTCGTGCACTGGTTAGCACTGTTGCCTCACACCTCTGGGACCCAGGTTCAAATCTCCGCCTGGGTCACATGTGTGTGGAGTTTGCATGTTCTCCCCATGTCGTCGTGGGGTTTCCTCCGGGTACTCCGGTTCCCCCCCACAGTCCAAAAACATGCTGAGGCTAATTGGACTTGCTAAATTGCCCGTAGGAATGCATGTGAGAGTGCATGGTGTGTGTGAGTGTGCCCTGCGATGGGCTGGCCCCCCATCCTGGGTTGTTCCCAGCCTCGTGCCCATTGCTTCCGGGATAGGCTCCGGACCCCCCGTGACCCAGTAGGATAAGCAGTTTGGAAAATGGATGGATGGGATAATAATAAATTTAACAAAATAAACATTTTTAAGGATTTGTAAAATAGAATTAATGTTGAGTGTGTAAGCCGCCATGTTGAAATTACGTCACAGGGGCAACTCGGACAAGAAGATTCTGTCAGACATTAACGTCATAAAAGAGGCGTTTCTAATGGGAAGTGATGTTTTTCGTGACGTTTTTGTCCGAGTTGGAGTGAAATAATCAAACGCAGCATGTGTTCCTATTTGAAGAGAATATTCTATTTTTATTCTAAGGAACTACAGAAAATCAGCTCTGCATGTGATCTCCCCTTTACTGCTCGAGCAGGGCACACGCACATCAACAAGTGTCAAGGCAGCAAGTGCATGCAAACAACTTCTCAGGACGGTTACAGTATAGGACCTTCAGAAAGAGCCAGACTGCGGCGTCATTCAGAGATTCCATTGTCTAAGGCTTGCACTAAAACATTACAGCATATTTAAACAAAGTAGCATGGCACCTGTGTCAGAATCCCTCCCTGCCTTGTTCTGTTCTCTTTGTTGTCCCCATTTAGCCAGCACATGTCACTGGCCATCCTGACTCCTCTTTTGATTGTGGGTTTTAAGGATATCAGTGGGTCTGTGTTTTCATAATTGTCCCCCAGGCCACCATGCTGCTCAGCCCTTGATTCCAACTACAGTTGCAATCAGGTGGTTCTCAATCTACTAGGACTGTATAACAGGATTGGCCACCTGTTCTACCTTTACTCGTTCAGCCGCATTCATGAGTCTGGCCTATAGGTTATTCAAATTTTGTCCTGCCAAATTTACCGGACAGGAGGTGGACACTGCAAATGAATGTGTGAATACTCCAATACCTACATCTTTACAAGTTACCTGAAGTGGTTTGGTAAATGATTGTGAGGTTGGAAGTCCTTCTTGATGTCTGTTTGCAGCTCATCCACCAGCAACTGCACGAGTTGTCGCTCCCAGAGGGAATCCCACTCTCGGTCCACTGGAGGGTCCATCTCACTGTAGCTGGAGTATGTTTCCATCAGTCACTTGGCGTGGGGCTCACAGAATTTACCAGGCTCCTGTTTAATCTGACGCACCTTAGTCCAGTCCATGCATCTGGGGAACTTCTCTGAAAATCTCTGGCAGATTCTTTGCAGCTATACTTGATATTGGGTACTTGCCGCAACTAAGTAATGGGTTGTTGAATCAAAGTCCCGTTCCATGTCAAAAATAACCCCATTTTAGGGTTTTGTTAAACAACTGGTCTAATTTGGATGCAGAGGTTCTGCACGGAAGGCCCAGTCTCTGAAGGGCTGTGGCATAGCGAGGCCTGTTCTGCCTGGAATCCGGCAGGTCACTGGCAACATCCCCCAACTCCTTCATCTATAAGGTCGGGAAACCAGAACGTTTACTCCCCCTTATGGATAAGGACATACCAACGTTGGGGCAACTCCTGCTGCCTGAGTCTTCAACCAAGTCCAAAACAAAAGTATACAATGTTAGGAAGGGTAATTCAATGGTATGAGACTGAAACTAGAAACTGTAAATCGGATGGAGTTAAATAGCAATACTGTGGAAGAGGCATGGGAATTTTTTAAAAGCACATTGTTGCAAGTGCAAAAGAACTTCATACCCGTTTCCAGAAAAACTAAATCTAGGAAACTGCAACCAAGCTGGTGTCATGACCTGCTTGTACGATCCTCGTGTGTGCCACGCCCCCTCATTAACCATGTGTGCTGCCCCGATTGTAACCAGCTGTTTTCTGTCAGTTTGAGTAGTCCTGTGTATTTAGTCCACATTCAAGTCTGTTTCCCCAGTCCTGTCATTGAAATCTCTCGCTGTTGGTACCTGTTTTCATCAATAAACCCTCATTCCCGACTCTCCGTTTCCCGGATCCTTGATTCCTCGCTTCCTGCCTGTTCGTCCAGCACGCGATGTCACAGGTGGTTTACTACGAAAATTAAGAATAAAGTCAGGAGCAAAAGGGCTTTCTTCCACAAATGGAAATTAACTAATGATTTCAAAATAAAGCAGGAGTATCTAAGTCTACAGGTTTAGTTAATAACAGTTATAAGGATGACGTTAAAAGTTTCTTCCAATATTTTAACTCCGAAAGAGCTCTAAAAGCTGAAAATCACTCATTTGCAGGATAGTAAGGGCCTTATAATTGAAAATGAAATTGATATAAATGAGTTTAATGATTATTTTACAATGGCTGTTCACAGTAGAATAGCTTACCACCATTTAGTACAAATACAACGATGTCTATGACCAATATATGTATAACTGAGGCTGATGTGGTACAAAGCCTAGCTAAGCTCAAAATAAATAAATCGCAAGGCCCTGATGGCATCTTATCTATAGTTTTAAAAGAGATGAGGGGTATTATTAGCCAACCTTTAACTTTACTATTCCAGAAATCATTATCTGCTGGTGTGGTATCTTCTGATTGATGTTAGATCATGTCTCATGTCCAGAGAGGCTACAACAGGATCTGGATTTAATTAGCGACTGGGCTCATACGTGGCAGATGAAATTTAACATAGATAAATATAAGGTAATCCATGCAGGGAGCAGAAATATAGTAAATATAGTAAAGTACAGATATTTTATGGGTTCCACTGAAATAAAGGTAGCTGATTACGAGAAAGATCTCGGTGTGTATGTTGATACTTCCATGTCCCACTCTTGCCAGTGTGGGGAAGCATTAAAAAAAGGCAAAAGGATGTTGGATTAAACTCCACACACCTAGAGATGTAAGTCAAGAGAAGTGATGCTACGATTATATAATTCCTTGGTAAGATCCCACCTAGAATACTGTGTGCAGGTTTGGTCACCATACCTTCAGAAGGACATTGCTGCCTTGGAAAAGGTGCAACGTAGGATGACTAGAATGATTCCTGCACTTAGAGGAATGTCTTATGAGGAGAGGTTCGCTGAGCTGAATCTGTTTAGCCTCAAGCAAAGGAGACTATGGGGGGACATGATCCAGGTATATAAGATTCTAACAGGTCGGGATGCTGTTCAGCCAAATGACCATTTCAATATTAATTTAAAATACTAGAACTCGTGGCCATAGTGGAAATTAGCTGGAGAACATTTAAAAATGAATCTGAGGAAGCACTTCAATTCAATTCAATTTTATTTATATAGCGCTTTTAACGACATGCATTGTCACAAAGCACTTTACATTTAACCGGCCAGAACCCCACCAAGCAAGCCTGAGGCGACAGTGGCAAGGAAACTCCCTCTAGCAGGAAGAAACCTTGAGTGGAACCTAGACTCAGAAGGGGACCCCATCCTCCTCTGGGCGACCAAGGAGCATGAAACTGCATTTACATTGACATTCATTAGAGTTCATATAGTTATAAAGTCCCAGTTGGTTTCATGTAGTTATATCCAGGAGTCCAGGTGCGGGTTCACACGGTGTAGTCGGCTCGGTATCAGCTCGAAAAAGAGAAGATGGAGAAGAGTTATTGCCCTACACCTAACCGGCAGGACTAAAGCAACTATGACAGCCTGCCTAAAAGAGTGACCTGGAAGGAAGCACAGGCATGAGGGTTTACAGAGGTTTTGGCGTCAAGCCACCTCCCATCCACAGCTTAAGTGATCGGCGAGAGTGGCAGGACGACAGCACCAATCCCCCCTTTCCCCTTCAATCTCAAATAACTATGAACCTCCAGATTTCCCATTCACCTTAGAAAAGAAGATTTAACTATCCAAAAGACTGGCGAAAGAGGTACATCTTAAGCCTTGACTTAAAAGCAGAGATTGTGTCTGAGTTCCGAACACTAATAGGAAGTTTATTCCATAGCTGTGGTGCTTTATGAGCAAATGCTCTTCCCCCAAAGGTAATGTTCTTTATTCTGGGTACGGATAGAATACCTCCATCTCGTCATCTAAGTGTATGATTCGGAACGCAAATGAGGTCACTCACATACTGCGGTGCAAGACCATTTACAGCTTTATAGGTTAAGAGCAGTGTTTTGTAGTCAACACGAAATCTAACTGGCAGCCAGTGCAGTGAAGATAAAATTGGGGTAATATGATTATATGTTTTAGTTTAACTATTGCTAGTAGCGGTTCAATCAATGCTGGGAGCATCGCTGAATAATTTTGATGGAACAGGGTCTAGCATACAAGTAGATGAATTTGAAGATAAAATTAAGTACATCAGTTCTGACTGGTTAACCAATATTCAATATTCAAAATGTTCTGTTTAATTGAGCATATTTTTGGTCAAAAAGTTTCATAAAGTCGTCACTGGAAAATAACCAGTGGTCTGGTTATTAGTCAGCTTGGACACCATAGTAAATAGGAATCTAGGATTATTTTTGTTTATTTCAATTAGTTCTGATAGATACTAGATGATTTGGCGGCACTAAGAGCCTTTTTGTAGCTACCCATAGCCTCTTTCCATGCTAGTTCGAACACCACTAGTTTAGTATGATGCCACTTACATTCTGTAAGGACATAAAACTTATAGGTCCTGCAGGCCCCAACTCTGATCAGCCTGCATCAGTCTATTTCAGAGCTCCGCTGGCCCAGGCAAGACTGGACTCAACTCGTCAAACCACCCCTTTTAAGGAAGGCAAAGGCCTGCCGGCTCCTGAGAGACTGGATAGGAATAACTGGAGCAGCACAGAAAAAGCAAGACCTTTCACCCCCGGAGTGACCAGAGTTCCACAATCAATCCACAGCAACAACAGCTGTCAGCCTCCAGACACAGACACCTTTTCCACTATAAACAGGATAACTCAGCACACATAGATGTTAGGGACAAATACACGCATGTTTGGTCTCGTTTGAATAGGCATGAGACGAGGAGTATTATACTCTCAGATTTAAGGCAGTATAGCTTTTCCTAAGAGAAATACAGAAACTTCGGCTCAACCCACCAAACTGAGAGAGATTCTCTCATGGTAGAACAAGGGAATTACAACCACCCCCTAAAGTGATCTGATTGGCTGGGGACTTGAGAACCAAGGTCAGCAATGCCCCTAAAATTAACCATTGACCGAAATTAGTCAGTCTTCAGAAACATGCCATCACCTGGTCTGGATACTTAAGGAAGGGCTTCAGAAGTAGTCGGGGAGTCACTCTGTAATCAGAGCTCCCGCAGAGAACTGGGTGAAAGTCTATCTGTAGTCAGATACTTTCCACAGAACTTTGTTCACTCTCAGCTGAGGAATGTGATTGTTTAATATTGTATTTGTCCAAATGTATTTACAAGTATGTGTCCACATGTCAATAATTGTATATTGTAGTATTTTTAATAAATGTTGTTTCGATTACTTTATGACTGTCTGATTTGCTAACTTCTTCATAAACTTTCCAGATTGGACTTCTATCCTTATTAGGACTATGGTGGTAAATACTATCTTGCAGCCTCTGGGTTAAATCCCATTTATTTATCCGGGTCCCAAACTTGACTGCCCAAGTTAAGTTAGGTGGATACCAAAACTACACCTCTGGAGTTCGCACACGCTGATGACAGGTACCGGTCTACCCTCTGAGGGGCGTACACACTATGTTCCTAGGCACCGGGCATAGTCCCTGAGACGCTCACATGGTAAGACAATGGGTGGCATCGGCGGAGGCCCAAAGTAAACCTCGTACAACCTTTTTTATTTTTAACTGAGCAATTTTCTCTAGTGGAATTAAGCATAGATGCTAAATAATCCGTAATGCTATCAAGTTCAGCAGAATTCGACATTAGTTTGGTTGAAAACGATAGCTCAGGGAGGTTATCGATAAAGTTACTTGCTGTATTTGACGTGATTGTACGTTTGGCATATAGAAGCGAGTCGGGGGGCTAATATTTTGAGCAAGGGAAATATTGAACGCAATAAGATGATGGTCAGAGATAATACTGGACTGAGGCAGTAGAGTTGAATACATGATATGAAGACAACTGGATCACAACTGGATCACGGGGGAATCATAAGCAGGGAAGAACACACAGGCAAACAGCAGCAGCAACATTAAAGGCAGGACTGAGAAGCACATTTATACAAGGCTAAGCAGGGAGCAAACTAGAGGCACCTGAAATGAGTAACACAAGGGCAGGAAGGAGAGGTAAAACAAACGCGGAACAGGCATGGCACGTTATACCACACTAGGGAGGAAACGGGAGGTTCAGGAGGGCAGGGTGTGGCAGGGATCCGTTTCAAAATTTAATTTTGGCTTGTACAAACCTTGGTAAAAGCTGCAAAAGATCGATCAACCACTTTCTGAGCTATTGTCTTAACAAACAAAGCATCTGTTGGGGTGGCGGTGTCTGGGGAATACCATGTGTAATACACCTTGTGAAGATTTATATGTAAAACAAAATATTTTTTGATTCTATCACACATATAGAAATTATCCATCCATCCATTTTCCAAACCGCTTATCCTATTGGGTCGCGGGGGGTCCGGAGCCTATCCCAGAATCAATGGGCACGAGGCAGGGAACAACCCAGGATGGGGGGCCAGCCCATCGCAGGGCACACTCACACACCATCCACTCACACACACACACCTACGGGCAATTCAGCAACTCCAATTAGCCCCAGCATGTTTTTGGACTGTGGGGGGAAACCGGAGTACCCAGAGGAAACCCCACAACGACATGGGGAGAACATGCAAACTCCACAGACATGTGACCCAGGCGGAGACACGAACCCGGGTCCCAGAGGTGTGAGGCGACAGTGCTAACCACTGCACCACCATGCCGCCCCTTATAGAAATTATTCTAGGTTTAAATAGTAATTTAGCTGAGTAACTAGGCTGAAATTCTAGATAGTTGCAATTTTAAGAATTATTACTATTATTCACAGCTTTTAAGCATGCAGTTGGATGACGGATGGATGGATATTCAGCCACCAGAAATGCCAATTGTTGTTAAGAGGATCAAAGTCTGCAAAGTAGTATGCAGGGTTTAAGGCCAGAACACAGCATACTCTCCGACAGAAAGCATAAAGTTCACTGGGGGAATTTCTGTGGCCACTGCCTGAACAGCATGTGTGGAGAATGTTTATGAGGGTCGAGCCATGCAGAGCTGCTGGCCCTGGCATGTAATGATGAATCACAAATCAGTTAAAAATCGGTGCAAATGCATGAAGATTTAAACCGGCTGATGTGGAAAATGAATCACTATTGTAGGAGTACTTCACAGTACTTTAACAGAAAAACTGGTGTAATATTACATTTGATTTCACAATGTGAGTTTGACGTCAGATGTCACTGCGTATCACGTCGACATCGTACGTCAGTTTTTGGTTTTGAGCGAACGCGAGATGATGAATGAATTTGAAACTGAGGACGGCACAGTGGTTAGTGCTGGCTTCGGTCCAGGGCCCTTTCTGTGTGGAGTTCGCATGCTCTCCCCGTTTTCGCCGGGGACTCCAGGTTCCTCCCACGGTCCAAAAGCATGCAGGATAGGTTGACTGGTGAGTCTAAATTGGCCCTGTAGTTGTGTGAGTGTGTGCGACCTGCGGTGTGTAGGTGACTGCCTGGGCTTGGTTCCTGTCTGCGCCCCTTGTTCCCGGGATAGGCTCCGGTCTCCCCCGCGATCCCAGTTGGGATTAAGTGGTTTCAGAAAATGGATGGATGGACGCACCGCCCGATCTTCAATTGGCGGTGTGGCAGCATATTAGCTTTCCGGTAATCACAAACGAGGAGGAAACAGCGAGAAAAGCACAGACAAGACATAAACTGCATGCAAACATTGTAATAGACTGATAACATACACAAACAGGTCCACTGGCACCACCGTGAGCTGAGTGAAGATTATTAAAAGGGCAAAGCACGCTAAAAAGCTGCACATGCAAACCTTAGCTTATTTATTTGATTTATTTTTTTTTATTTACTTATTTTGATTTGGGATTTTTTTCAACAGTATTTTATTCAAATTCAGTTGCACTGTTCACAACAGTGTCAACAGTTCAGAAAGATAAATATAAGAATATTTTTGAATATATTTGTCTGCAGCTCATTCTGCAAAAAATGAGAAAATTGAACTCAGAATCGTGAATCGTATCAAATGGTGAGTTGAATGTATCGTTACATCCCTAGTTCTTACAGTAGTACTATGGTATGGTGGAGCCACATGACAGGAAGGCAGTACATTGCGAAGTCTGTTAAGAACATCATTCGCACTGAACTGCCCTCCATTGACCAGCTGTACTTTAACTGCCACAGTAACAAGGTTCAGTCTATAATCCAGGACTCTGACCACCATCCACAAACACTGACTAGCAGATTCATGAACAGCTTCATTCGCCAAACAATTCAAACCTGCAGCTTTTGCATCCCCTGTAATAGTCATTTCCACGGCAGCTGCACTGTACAGCTGTTCCTGCACTTTATCCACCACTGACCACGTATCATCCAGTTTTGTCCTGCTTTGTATCGCACTGTTTCTGCACCATGTTGTCTTGTACTCCCTTGTGTTGTTAGGCACCATCTGTGTTGTTCTGAGCAGTGCCATGATGCAATATTACAAAAAGATCTTGAGGAAATGCAGAGTTCTGGAGGAGATTCTCACAGATCATGGCATGTGTTTATACTGAAGAAACTGTACAAATTGCTAGACATAAAACACAGGACTGGCAACTGTGGTACGTTTTAACACCTTGATAAAAAACTTAAAATCCATAGTAAGTAGGACAACCTCATAGAACCTTTACTAGTCATTGTTCAGAAGATTAACACGGATTAAAAACCATTACTATGAAAGCACGCTAATCAGTTAAGTTGATTATGTGGAGAGAGAGAAAAAAAACTGTCTTTGAAAAAGATCAACCATAGAACGAAGCTGCAGCATTGACACCCCCTAGTGGTGATTTGAAGATAGTTCTGTCTGTAGCAGCTAAGCAGTAGATTTGGCGTCAGGTGCCATGACAAACTCAGTGCTGCTCGGTTTGAACGGCAGAAGCACAAAAATAAAGGGGGCATCTACTGCACGCCCCCCACCCTTGAAAATGGTACAAATTATCATGCAACAGTTTTCTTAAGTAAGTCTTTTTGGGCGTCTGCAGAAACCTCCACGATGCGATTGCCCTGATTAAGAAGTGCGCAGCGGATACAATTTGGGATGCATCGTTCATCCGATTTATTAATATATAATTATTAGTATGTCTATATTATTTTAGAAACGTTACTTGACGAATATTTTTCATTGAGATTGATTCCCCGTTTAAAATTTTGGTGACACTTCATATTTTTTAAGAGAGACAGACAATTTGACGCATGCAATTTGCAGAAATATGTTGTGCCGCTATAAAGTACACAGGCAGCATGACAAACATAAGTACTCACTGAAGCCACGACATACGCCCGGCTGGCCCCAGCGGTACCCCTAAGAAGAAGGCTTTTTTCACAACCCACGACCATCACGAGGGCAAAAAAAACTGAATAGCCTAGAATTTAGTTAATTACAAGGCACATATTTATTGGAGCAAGAGCTCTAACATAAAACTACCTTGTAATTATAAAGTATTATGGCTGTGAACAATGTACAAACAGGCACAGAAAGTAAAATACTCCAAAAATGCAAAGAACCTAAATATTTTTGTTTCCACCGATTCACTCTTGATGTGTTAGGAGTCACAGTTCAGTAGCCTATTCTTCAGTATCTGCATTTAAGACCACCAACTGCTCTTTCTCCTCCTTCGCTCGTCGGCTCAGAGTATTGGACTTGGTAAGTAATGTTGCCCTTTTGGTTCCAGCAGCACTCTCTGCTTCCTCTGCCATGTGCTCAGCACCCTTTTGTAAACTCTCACATACACTTTCCAGTGAGACTCTCTTCCTCTTGAGTTCCTCAAGTTTTCTTTTTTGCTTTTCGCTCATCTTTCACCTTTGGTCAGAGGCGCTTTGGTTGCTCCCCCACACACTCTGACATGGTCGCATATAAGCCTCTGTGCAACAACTGTTTCCTCTGATAAGTTGCAGGTCTCCACCTCTATTCGTTCCACTTCGGCTTGCCCATAGGACAGCAGCAGCAAGTTCTTGCAGAACATCCAGAGGTCAGGATAAGGCCCACTAACTTTTTGATGTAAAAAGACATCAACTTTGGATGGTGCTGAAGGAATGAAGGATATAAAATCCAAGCCTTTTGCCTCATTGTGCAGGTGATTATCAGACTGCTGGGATATTGCATCACCTGTAATTACATTAATTACAGTAGATTAGATGCAGATCAACAATGTCAATACACAGAATCACATGTAGAATAGGAAAGTGATTTATAACCCAATTTTCCTATGATACCATAAATGTGCAATCATTTTAATTTAATCTTGAGATATCTCTAGGCTCATCAAAGAAAATATAACTGGGCTGATGCTTCTTTTCAAACACCAAGAGTCGGTCTTCTAAATACTGCTAAAATCTACGTGTTAACACTATTCAGTTCAGGGACGGATTATGGGTTGTGTGGGCCCCTGGGTAAAACGTTCGCGAGGCCCCCCCCCCACCACCACCACCTGCACCACCACCACAACCACCACAAGTCAAGGGCCCTTGGCAGCCAAACACCCTCCCTATAGGGTCAGGGGACCTTGTAGGCAGAGGATCAAAGAATGTAGGCCCTCTAAAATAGACAAACGAAAATACATTGCTGATAAGCGTTGCAAATTGTTTTGGGCTTGGGGCCCACGGGCCCCCTGCACCCCAAGGGCCCCTGGGCAGCGGCCCCGCTAACCCGGTTTGTAATCCGTCCCTGATTCAGTTAGATGTGAAAAAAGAAAAGCATAATTTAAAAATAATATTCTGAACTATCCTATTCTTATCCTATGATTTACCAGCAGATATCCTGCCTGCCAACCGATTCTCCTGCGCAAACTTCTGCATGAGATTTCTCCTTTTCTGCTGGCAGTTATTGTCACGATCGGGTACGGGTGAAGCGGCGATCGTGCGGGCAAGCAGGCAAGCAGGAAGCAGGAATACGGGGCAAACGGGAGTTTAATACGAGGACAGGGACCGGGAAACAGCTCACGCTTACGAACATCAGACATTAATGACAGACAAAGCAAACTGGGGAGACCAGGACTTAAATACACAGAACAAGGCAGCAGGAAACAAGACACGACTGGGCAGGATCAGGAAATCACACGTGGGTAATTAGGGGGCGTGGCACACACGAGGAGCGGACGAGCCGGGCATGACAGAACCCCCCCCCAAAGGCGCGCTACACCGGGCGCGCCAAGGAAGGGGGCGACGGACGGGACGAGGCAGAACAGGACCTGGAAAACAAGAACAGAATTAACGCACGACGGGAAACAGGACCGAAGCACAAAACAAAGCCAGGGACAAGACGTGCGACAAGAGCTGACAAAGGGATGGGAAGGCAGACAGACAGATCAGGAAGGGAGAAACAGAGGGAACAGGCGGAACACAAGGAGCGGGAGTGACGGGAGGGAACGACGGGAAACCAGGAATGGAGAAAGGAGGAAAGACAGGAGGAGGAGCAAACAAAGGAGGGACCAGGGCAGGAGAGAAGGGAGAGAAGGCGGGGGAACAAAGGGGAGCCCGTGGGAGCCCCAGCGGGCGACGGGCGGCAGCCGGAGGGGCCGCAGGCGGCCGGGAGGCCGGAGCCGGAGGGGACCGAGAAGGGGCAGAGGAGACAGGGCGAGGGACCCGCGGAGGGGCCAGGGAGGGAGCAGGAGGGAGCACCAGGGAAGGGGACGAGGGAGCTGGAAGGGGCCAGGGCGAAGGCACGGAGGAGGGGGGAGCCGCAGCAGGCGGCGATGTCCGGGGGAGGGCCGGAGGTAGGGGCCCCGCAGGCGACCGACCAGGACCCGGAGAGGGGAGCGAGGCAGGGCGACGAGGCACCGGAGAGGGACCCGCAGGCGCCAACCGAGCCCCAGCGCAGGCGAGGCAGGGCGAGCCAGGGGGCAGGGCGGGCGGGACCCCAGCCCTGCGTCTGTGTCCCCTCCCTTTACGGGACACAGACCCCAGGTCGGGGTCGAATTCGCCGGGGTGAGAGAGACAAAGTCACTGGAGGAGAAGGGACAGGAGCTGGAGCTGCTGCAGGCGGAGGGGGCGCCTCTGGAGCGCGGTCAGGGACTGGAGCGCGGTCAGGGACTGGAGCGCGGTCAGCTGGCCCGGGAGCCGCTGGAGCGCGGTCAGGACTTGGAGCGCGGTCAGGGGGCGCCTGCCCTGGAGCTGCAGCAGGCGGCTGCAGTGGGGGCGCCTGCCCTGGAGCTGCAGCAGGCGGCTGCAGAGGGGGCGCCTGCCCTGGAGCTGCAGCAGGCGGCTGCAGAGGGGGCGCCTCTGCAGGAACTGGAGCGCGGTCAGGAACTGGAGCGCGGTCAGGAACTGGAGCGCGGTCAGGAACTGGAGCGCGGTCAGGAACTGGAGGTGGCTGCAGTGGGGGCGCCTGCCCGGGAGCTGCAGCACGGTCAGGAACTGGAGGTGGCTGCAGTGGGGGCGCCGGCCCGGGAGCTGCAGCAGGCGGCTGCAGAGGGGGCGCCTCTGCAGGAACTGGAGCGCGGTCAGGAACTGGAGCGCGGTCAGGAACAGGAGCTGGCTGCAGAGGGGGCGCCTGCCCGGGAGCTGCAGCAGGCGGCTGCAGAGGGGGCGCCTGCCCGGGAGCTGCAGCAGGCGGCTGCAGAGGGGGCGCCTGCCCGGGAGCTGCAGCAGGCGGCTGCAGAGGGGGCGCCTGCCCGGGAGCTGCAGCAGGCGGCTGCAGAGGGGGCGCCTCTGCAGGAACTGGAGCGCGGTCAGGAACTGGAACGCGGTCAGGAACAGGAACGCGGTCAGGAACAGGAGCTGGCTGCAGTGGGGGCGCCTGCCCTGGAGCTGCAGGTGGCTGCAGTGGGGGCGCCTGCCCTGGAGCTGCAGGTGGCTGCAGTGGGGGCGCCTGCCCTGAAGCTGCAGGTGGCTGCAGTGGGGGCGCCTGCCCTGGAGCTGCAGGTGGCTGCAGTGGGGGCAGCGAAGGCGGCTGCGCAGGCGGCGGCGGCTGCACGGGAGCGGGGTCCGCCGGCAATGGCGGCTGCACGGGAGCGGGGTCCGCCGGCAATGGCGGCTGCACGGGAGCGGGGTCCGCCGGCAATGGCGGCTGCACGGGAGCGGGGTCCGCCGCCAATGGCGGCTGCACGGGAGCGGGGACTGCAGCCCTCTGGAGCAGTAAGAGCTGCCGCACGTCCTCTGCCATACTCACCAGCTCCTCGGGGTCGGAAGCGGGAGTAAATGCTGCAAAGCTCCTCTGGAGTCGCTCCGCTAGCCCCGCTACCTCCGGACTTACTGGAGGGACCAGTTCCCCCCAGATCCTCCAGAACAACCCCTGGAGGGCAAAGAACTGGGAGGCGCAGTTCACCGGCTTCCCTAAGTGAGGCGCGGGCAGCGCCTCCGGGGTGGTTACTGCAGGGGGAGAGAGCTGTGTGTCCGTGGGCGTTAACGGAGGGAGCTCCTCGGGACAGGCAATCGCCGGTCTCCTCCTCCTTCTCCGGCGCCCAGCGGCGGCGAGAGGTGGTGCGATGTCCTGAGAAACAGGCGGTGAAAGGATCGGCTCCGGGTAAGGGTAGAGGAAGGGCTCCTCGTCCTCATCCTCACTGGAGAGCCAGTACTTCCACACGGGATCGGGGTAGTGTGTGGTCAGCTTCCGGGCTGGAGGTAGAGCGGGTACTTCCCTCTCATTCTCCTCCGAAGTGATCCATAGCCGGGAGAGCGAACAGGCTCCCAGGCGGATCGTCTCCTCCGGTCCTCTCCTCCTTCTCCGGGGGCCTTTCCTTTTGTGGTCTGTCATTCTGTCACGATCGGGTACGGGTGAAGCGGCGATCGTGCGGGCAAGCAGGCAAGCAGGAAGCAGGAATACGGGGCAAACGGGAGTTTAATACGAGGACAGGGACCGGGAAACAGCTCACGCTTACGAACATCAGACATTAATGACAGACAAAGCAAACTGGGGAGACCAGGACTTAAATACACAGAACAAGGCAGCAGGAAACAAGACACGACTGGGCAGGATCAGGAAATCACACGTGGGTAATTAGGGGGCGTGGCACACACGAGGAGCGGACGAGCCGGGCATGACAGTTATCTGGCTGGTGTGCATTTTGTTTGGGTCCAAGCACGTCATCTCATGTACAATCGAGTACTTCAGAGGGCATTTATCCAAGGCCTTTTTGCACATTTTTGAGAGCACAATCTGGCAATTTTTTTTAATCTGAAGGACACCAAGGTCACTTCCACTGCCTTTGGCTCCTGACTGTCTCTGACAAAAAGATGGTTTGTCAAATTTCCAGAATCTTTCTGCACACTCAGCCCAAGGTTAACACTACCTCAGCTGTACATATCAAACCAGCTCAAACTCCATGTTATTCACATATTTTTTACTTCACAATTGTTTGATACATTTGTATGTAAAGATACCAGTGAATTCACAGAAGTCCCACCTTGATGACAGCCATTCCTATATCCACCTCCTTTGGACTGAGCCAGAGTTTTTGCCTGTACAACAGCTGTACATGTTGCTACACAACACTTAAACATTCTATTTCCTCAATGAACTATTTTTTTTGCAGCAAAAGCCATGAAGCAGCAATAAAATCTTTAAAATATGCTTACCAATAAATATGGTTCTCCCATTTAAACACATGTAAAGATAAACCATGGATATTTAAAAATCATGGGTTCGTTAATGAGTTTAAATGTTATTGAATGGCTTACCTTAAACTTCTCCAGTAAGTCTTCAGCGGTGGAGTGGCTCATGTACTGTGATCCCAGAACCAGGACTGCACTCGAGAGCCATTCTCATAATTCACCCAATACCTGACATGCACATCCAGTTGTTTTCTTTTGATGGTCCTGTTCATACTTACGTCAAACATGACAACGAAGCTCCCTTTTAATATATGGAGCGAGTCCAAATCGCGCAAGAAAAGCGGTTTTATCTTTACCACAAGTGACCCTGCGAGTCAGGGAACATCACCCTGGAGACGGTGTGAATGTCATCATTGGACGTATAGGAGTGATGTCGGCAAACCGTTTGCAAAGCCCATAGCACTTCTGCTTTCAGTGTGGGTTGAGGAGGATGTACTGAAGGCATTATTTGTCATGGGATCCGGAGACACTGCCAAAACGGGTGTAGGCCTATCTTTAGAGGTTGTACTTATCTCCACTGAATAAACATTTGAGGAAAATTTTTAGGTTAAAATCTGGGCTTATTCTATACTGAACAAAAATATAAACGCAACACTCTTGTTTCTGCTCCCATTTTTCATGAGATGGACTTAAAGACCTACAATTCATTCCAGATACACAATATTACCATTTCTCTCAAACATTTCTCACAAATCAGTCTAAATGTGTGATAGTGAGCACTTCTGCTTTGCTGAGATAATCCATCCCACCTCACAGGTGTGCCACATCAAGATGCTGATCTGACATCATGGGTAGTGCACAGGTGTACCTTATACTGCCCACAATAAAAGGCCACCCTGGAATGTGCAGTTTTTTGCTTTATTGGGGGTCTGGGGACTCAGAACCGGTCAGTATCTGGTGTGACCACCATTTGCCTCATGCAATGCAACACATCTTCTTCGCATAGAGTTTATCAGATTGTCAATTGTGGCCTGTGGAATGTTGGTCCACTCCTCTTCAATGGCTGTGCGAAGTTGTTGGATATTAGTGGGAACTGGTACACGCTGTCGTATACGCCGGTCAAGCACATCCCAAACATGCTCAACGGGTGACATGTCCGGTGAGTATGCTGGCCATGCAAGAACTGGGACATTTTCAGCTTCCAAGAACTGTGTACAGATCCTTGCAACATGGGGCCGTGCATTATCTGTCTGAGTGGCTGGTCTCAGACGATCTTGGAGGTGAACCTGCTGGATGTGGAGGTCCTGGGCTGGTGTGGTTACACGTGGTCTGCGGTTGTGAGGCCGGTTGGATGTACTGCCATATTCTCTGAAACGCCTTTGGAGACGGCTTATGGTTGAGAAATGAACATTCAATGCACGAGCAACAGATCTGGTTGACATTCCTGCTGTCAGCATGCCAATTGCACGCTCCCTCAATGCTTGTGGCATCTGTGGCATTTTGCTGTGAGACAAAACTGCACATTCCAGGGTGGCCTTTTATTGTGGGCAGTATAAGGTACACCTGTGCACTACCCATGATGTCAGATCAGCATCTTGATGTGGCACACCTGTGAGGTGGGATGGATTATCTCAGCAAAGCAGAAGTGCTCACTATCACACATTTAGACTGATTTGTGAGAAATGTTTGAGAGAAATGGTAATATTGTGTATCTGGAATGAATTGTAGATCTTTAAGTCCATCTCATGAAAAATGGGAGCAAAAACAAAAGTGTTGCGTTTATATTTTTGTTCAGTGTACATTGATTTACAGAATCAAATTTAAAAAACAAAAATACACTGATTTTATACAGATTACTAACTTTTGGGGATCACAATACAAATCTAAATATTTTAGACAAGTTACTTATCTGCTTATTGAATGGTGGGCGAAAAAAATATCTGTATAGTGTCCATTATCTAAAACCCCGCAATGACGTAGTTTGTGTTGTTCTTAAAATAATATTAACTTAAACGGTCAATCTGATTTTCTGGAGGAAAAATAATAGTTTTGATGAATCAACAGCTTGGGAAAATAGTCGCTAGATTAATTCAAAGAAAAATTGTCTGTAGTTGCACCTCAACAGTATAACCAGTGATAATACTATATAAATAAAATTAAAGTAATGGCACCAGCATAGACAGACACAGTAACAGTACAGAATGAGGTAACAGTGGCAGTGTGAGGAAATGTCAGCGTCACTGGCTGGTTAACAGCAATGGGGAGGAAACTTGTCTCTAAATCTGGAAATGCTTGTGCAGATGGATGGATGGAAGGTGAAAAGTGACAGTGCTGGGTGGCTAGAGTCTCTCAAGGTGCTGCTTGCTTTTCTGAGGCAGCACCTGAAGACGATGCCTTTGACCGCCAGAAGCTGTGTGCCCGAGGAACTGGAAGCTGTTGAAGCCTCTACAGCATCCTCTGCGATGTAGATAGGACTTTGGGGAGTCATCCGTTTGCGAAAGTCCAGGATCAGCTCCTTGGTTTCTCTAGCGTTGAGGGTGATGTTGTTATACATGGTGAAGAGCTGGGCCTACAAATCCCAGCATTCAAGAGGTGAAAATACAGACTTAGAGGGAATTTGGGAAAAGTGAAAAAATCCTCTTTACTCGTGTCTGTATAAATCTCACCAAGCGTAACTTTGCAGATTAAAGACTGGCTGAGAGTGTAAATGTAAACGCTGATAAGGAGTCAGGAACAAAGTGCTCATGTAGTGCACACCTGGGTCCAGAGGGCCCTTGTTCAGATGGAAAACTGAACAGGCATCTTTTGTGCTAAATGACAGCCGGTGCTGCTCAAGATGATGGACACTATGGGGAAATAAAAAAAAAAAAGAGTTTTGAATGAAAAGACACACAAGAGTAACAGTGCAGCCTTGGTCACGTCTCCCCAGCTCATGACTGGACCAGGCTCCACATTGACCCCAAAACTGGCTTTACACACAGGAAACTCACTGAAACTCAACACAACATTGTCCTGATCTTGCCTGGGGAGTTTCACCTGGTTACTGAGATGACCGGCAGCACAGACAGTCTTACCAGCAACAGATATGCTATTAAGGGGTGCGAAGCGTCTGCTGCCAGCACATGGCTTTATATCTGTCGGCTGCATTTGCGCTGCTCCTCCCTCCTATAAAGAGGACAGTTGAACAGCAGTGTGAAGAAAGGGCACAGAAGCAGAAGTCAGTGGAAAAAGCCCCATTACTAACCCTAAGCCCAACTTACTGCAAACAGCCCACTGTATTTCATATGTCTGCTTCATATTTTCCATTTAATTGCCATAATCTCTGGCAGTCAGTGACAAAAGTTATTTACCCTTAAACAGTACTGAGATTGAGTAGAGTGAGGTACTTACGCGGTATTATGGAAGAATAAAAGCTGAGTCCCATGTCCAGGCGAGATGCGTAGCTGACAGGCTGATGAATGTTTCAAACTCTTACCTCCACCGTACTGACAGGAACGGCGAGCTGCTGTGGCATCATGGCATTAAACTTCTGTTTCTCCAGGGAAGAAAACAACCAAGACCAACCTTAATAATCCACACACTTTGAAGACTGACATAAATGGTAAATATGAGACGTAAATATCATCCAACACTACCAGGTACTCAGTGAATACTCAGTCATGCAGAAATATAATCTAAAGTTATAATTATGGGGACACGTGGCCGTCCACTGCAGGTGACAATGTCCTAAACTCTTTCATACTTAAAGAACACATACAGTTATTACTTTGTAAGGATGCATAAAACTCCAGTTCAGTAAATTTATGGAATATATACTGCAGCAACTACTTTATAGTCATTTATTAAGTAACTGACTTATTTCTTCCCTGCGGGAACTTGTAATTATGCTGAAATAAAAATGTAACTTAACAGCGTTAAAAAGAACTCAGGAATCCAGTCCAAAATGCTTTAGTTTGACATGTGATCAAAATTCAAACTAAATTTCATAGAGTAAACTAATACATGATAGCATCCATGCAAAAGATCAACGGCAGAACAGGGGCTCTTAAGGCAGACTGCATTAAAAAGGAATTAATCATCTCTCTCAATTTAAATTTGGGATAATAATTCTCTTCAGAAGCCTCCATAGAATAGTGCATCCATCCCCTCACTTATGTGTAGAGACGTATCCTAAGGCTCTGGCAACAACATTCAGGTCAACAGCATCAAAAATTTCACAGCTAGTTTTAAAACTTGTTTTTCACTTTACGTTACAGCAAGTTAGTTAATATTAAATTATTGCAACGTGCAGATTAATAGTCAGAAAAGGTTTTTGAAATTTACATAATGATAAATGAGAACTATATTTGATTACTAATTACTGTTGACTAATTTCCTGTCTGGACTTTTCCCCCTTCATTGTTAAAAGTCATTATATGTCTGGGTGCCAGTCAGTGGAAGCACACAGACACCTGGCCTATTCATTCAGCACCAGCCCATCAAGTAGAGAATTCAGCACCACGGACAGTGACCTGTGTTACTATGACATCAGGTCATTGGCTCTAAATATTTTTCTAGAAATAACTAAATGGCTCTATTGTAGAAATTTCCAGCCAGAGACTGGGTTCCTATATGAAGAGAATATTATTATTCAGACAAAGAAAATAAACTACAGAAAACTAGCTCTGCATGTCATCTCCCCTTTACTCCTTAAGCAGGGCACACGCACATCAACAAGTACCAATGCAGCAAATACAGATGAACAATTTCACAGCTTCAGAAGAAGTCAGATTTCTGTGTAATTCAGAGATTGTCAAAGACTTCTGATAGAACATTTTCTGCACTTGAGTCTAATTTCAAGATAAATTGCACCTGGGTCTATTAAAACAAGGTGATGCTGCCTGACCTACCAACCAAGGCTGGGGAGGAAACGTAGGAATACAAGGAAAGCAAGGAAGAAAAGCAGCCACCCTATCTCATGGTCACGGACACAAACATCAGGGAGTGTTATGAAGAAGACACCACACTTAGGACCATTGGTTTTACGCAGTGAATTACACCAGAGAGAGTTTTTACATTCTAGCTGTGTTATGTAACATTCCTCAGCCTTCAGCTTTTTTCCCCACACAATGCAGGACATGCAGGGGTGCCAAACAAAACAGTGGAGCTGCAGTGTAGCCAATTATTTCTTTCAGTAGTTTTAAGATGGTTTGTGAGGTTGTGTGTTAGAGATGGCGGTGAGCAACACTGAGGCATCTCAGGGAACCATGTTGCCCATATTAAAAAACATGCACGCATGCAACTCAGGCAATCCAGCATTTCTTATTTCAGTTACGTATGACACTGCATGTTGCGGTTTTACATGTTCACTACAAGTCAGTGGTTTTTTCCTTGTATGATTATGGCCACATTCACACCAAAAACACACTAGACATACTGTACAAGGCACTCAAGGGAAAAATTCTCAGAACACAAAGTGAATGTATCAACCGAAGAAGGATTTTTCCTTTTCGGAATATTCATTTTTTTCCATGTGGAACCACTGTCCATGATTCAATTGAGTGCATTCAAAGAATGATACATCAAAACTAATAGTGACAAAATATTCATTTAATATGCATTGTACATGAATGTAGGACTTAGATGTTGATGAATTTCTCATCAGTGAAGGGCATATACACTTAAGGGGTATTATGAAAAAAAAAGTTGAGAACCCAGAAGTAACTATCCGATTAAAGATGTAATCTGGTACATGTGCAGACCAGTGATGGATATGTAAATGATTCAAATTGCAAGGAGTTGGCATGTTTAATCACCAGACACAGGATGCCTCGTAGTCACATTAGACAGTGTTAACGGCACTTGACGGAGTTTGATAGGGTTGCATTGCGGGTTTACATGAAGCCAGGTGGTCATGTGCTGCAATTGCATGTGGGCCATGCGGATATCACAGTGGCCTGATATTGAAACCAATGGGCACGTGAGGCATCCACACACGTCGTGAAGTTTCTGGTCATCCAAGACAGACCACGCCAAGGAAGGATCGTCGGATTGTGCTCCAAGCATCACAGATCCCCATGACACCTGCGCCTGATATATGGACACAGCTACTGGACTCTCTACAACACCCTATATCATCGTGTCGCGATGACTGGCATCAGCTGGACTACGGGTTCACCGTCCCATGCATAGGCTGCCGTTCACAATAGCACAGAAACGGTTGCGTTTGGAGTGGTGTAGTCACTGGGAGGCATGGACTGATGGACTGATGACGACTGGCGTCCTACCATGTTCAGCGATACATCTCAGTTCTGCAGTACCACAGATGACCGTCATGTGCGTATGGTGGCGCTGCAGGGAGAGGAGCAATCCTGCCAATGCTGTGGAGTGACACACCACACTCTGACGGCACAGTGGTACACCAGTGACATCCTAGTAGTATCCGGGCCCAGGGGTGTGCTATACCCTACTGACATGGGACCAGCAGTGTGACCATACCGCCAACTCCGTGGTCCGTTTGATCTGATGATTATAATCATCGCGATACAGTCACATGCCCTTTCATCACATGCAGATTTCATTTTCACAACTTAGTCTGTTGCCCTTCACTTTTTTGCCACTGAGTTTGTGTTTTGACACTAAGTTGATGGGAATTGATTATTTAAGCGTCATCTAAAGAGCTTATATTAATTGGGTAAATTGCATAAGACTCACATGGTATTTTGAAAAGATTCCCATATGCGCTGATTAGCTGGGGTTGATCCAAGCAGCTGTGCACTTTTCTCCTGTAACATAAAAGTTTGCTTTTAGGACAGAAAACAAGGTTAAGACCATATTATGTAGTTTACATCTATCAAAATAAAACCAAAGTCACTGTTACCAAAAGAGTAACCATGTGTTATCAAATTTCCTAACATTTTGCTTCATCTTACTTTGGATGCCCATGGTTAGGAGAGAAGCAGAAATCTGCTCAATCATAAGAAAGACTTTTATTGCTACAGGGAGTGAGATCTTGTTGCAGGTGACAAGGCAGGATAGAGTGTGTTTAGAAAAATAATGAAGAGGGAATGTGAGTGTGAGCTATCGTGGCATCTGTGTATAACCCAATATGGCGGCATCCTTCTGAATGTAAATAACATAGCCGGCTTAATTAGCTTAATCAAGCGTAATTGAACTAAGGAAAATTTAGCAATATACTTTCCCTGCTTGGTGTGATAAATACAGCAGCAGCTGCTGGTGGACGGGCTACAAACAGACATCAAGAAGAAATCCCACCTCACAGCCATTTACTGTACCAAACCCCTTAATGTAACTTGTAAAGATGTAGGTATTGGCGTATTCACACATTCATTTGCAGTGTCCACTTCCTGTCCAGTAAATTTGGCAGGACGGAATTTGAATAACCTATAGGTCTGACTCATGTATGCGGCTGAAGGAGTAAAGATAGAATGGGTGAAGAATCCTGTTATACAGTCCTAGTAGACCGAGAACCACCTGATTGCTACTGTAGTTGGAATCAAGGGCTGAGCTGCATGGTGGCCTGGGGGACAATCATGAAAACACAGACCCACTGATATCCTCAAAACCCACAATCAAAAGGGGAGTCAGGCACGGTGGCCAACCACTTGGCCCGTTAAGCCACATGGTGGCCCGATGAGCAGGCAAACACACTATGGGCTAAGGGGTACAAGACAGAGGAGAGAATAGGATGGCCAGTGACATGTGAACAGGACAAGGCAGGGATGGATTCTGACATAGGTACCATACTACTTTGTTTAAATATGCCCAAGTGCATAGAATGTTTTAGTGCAAGTCTTAGACAATGGTATCTCTGAATGACACCGCAGTCTGACTCTTCCTGAAGGCCCTGAGAAGTTGTTTGTATGCACTTGCTGCCTTGACACTTGCTGATGTGCGTGTGCTCTGCTTGAGCAGTAAAGGGGAGATCACATGCAGAGATGATTTTCTGTAGCTTCTCAGTCCGAGTAAAAATAAAATCTTCTCGTTATATAGGAACCAAGTCTCTGGCTGGAAATTTCTACAACAGAGCCATTTAGTCATTTATAGAAATATACAGAGCCAATGAAGGAACCAGATGTCACAGCACAGTAACACAGGTCACTGTCCGTGGAACTGAATGAATAGGATAACCGGCCAATGTGTTTGTGTGCTTACACTGATTATATGTCAGGGGGGAAAATATTTATATCATTGTTGCGATGAACGTCATTCCAGCAAGTGGTTACGTCGTTCACGCAAGTGGTCATGCGGAACCAAAGTTTACTCACCTGTGTGCACCCGAGGGGAAGGCATTAACGGACGCACCTGCTCTTTATTTTGGATAAAGTCGGCAAAACGCATTGGTAGCGCGACAAGCAAAGGGTCAAATCTACACCAAGTGCTTCTGGAACTGTGCTGCGATTGTGTACTGAAAAGTAGACTCTGAACGGACAGCCGGTAAGACCATGAACCATGCGTGTTGGACTTTGTTGCAAATGTTATTTGTAGCAAGCACTACCTGTTGCGAGTGGGGTTTATTTCTTAATGGGGTGCGCTAATGAGGCATTGAGGCGCTGGTGCTGGCTTGTAACATTATATGAGTTGTGGTATTTGACTGTATTAGGAATAAATGGTGTGCTGTAAGTGTCTTAATGACAATATGTGGAATGCTGTTTTATTGATTCAGATGTTTGCATTAATGCGGTTTAAAAGGGGGGGTTCTATTTTTAGTTTATCTAAAAGTTAAATATTAAATTGCTAAAAAGAAAAAAAAAAGTATTAAGGGTGAACTTTCCTTTTAATAATTCATATGGGCAGAAGTGTTAAACCTATTGTTCGATTGTCTAATTGGTTAGCTTTTCATTGCAATTTATTGCGTTGAGTAACTCATTTATGTGTTTCCCCAGTGGTTTGATCTTAAACTTTGATGTTTGGAGGAATTTTATTCAGAACAAGTTATGTATAATTGTGTGGAAATTTGAAGCTGAGATTGGTCATTCATTGTATATTTTGTGTATATATATATATATATATATATGTGTATATATATATATATATATATATATATATGCATTTAAAGTAAAATTTTGTGTTTGCTCATAAGATAGATTGGTGAAAGTTGGTGTTTTGTGGTTTAAGGTTTTTCACCTGTAAATGCCTGGCTTGAGGAAAGCGAAGATAAAATAAAAAGGGATAAAGAGTCCAAAAAGAAGGCCTGGTTATTCTGAGTGAAATCCAGTTATATGTTCAGTTTTGGTACATCTCTATCAAGTGAGGGGTAAAGCACAGTAAGAATTGTGATCACTTGACAATCATTGAGGGGAAAAATGTAAAAATATATACAGTAAGGACAATATAATCGTAATTTAATGTATCCCTTCTGCTCTTTAAAAAGCACAATGTCTGACTGACAAATATGTCTATTATTAGCACATTTTAATAATTTAATTAATATTAAGCAGTACACCTATTTCCTGTAATCACTCTGCGTTAAAGCAATTTTTAAAACTAGCTGTGAACTGGATGCTGTTCTGACTGTTGTTGCCATGGTGCCTTATTTACTTTCAAATCGCATTGTCCACAACCTGATCAAAGGACCAAACTTTAAAATCAGTGCAGGGTAGTGTCGCAAGTAGTGATGCTTAGGCTTTAACCTATGTCCTGGAAAGAAAGAAAATCTACAAGCAAGATATTCTTGGATAAGAACGTCAAGGTATGCAACCTCTGGCAATAAAATTTTCTGTGCACAAATCAGCTCCACAATGTCTTTTAGCTGAAGGGTCAACTGCCAATCATCATCTGTGGGCTCTTTCACCTTGTCACACATGATCACAGGAAGAAGTCTTAGAAAATTCCAGTTCTGAACAGCCTGACCATAAAGCTTTACTCCATTGGAGTTTACTGCACATGGCTTACTCAACACATCAGAGCCACTGTACTTAAATTTCTTAATGCGTCTATTCAGAATTGAATAAGTGAACCACTTTTTTTGCTTGATGAAGTACTTCAGGTAAAGGGCTAAATCATAGGAAAGGATACCCTCAAAAATGTCATGGCCTAAACAAGGTGGCAGGCCAGGCATACAAACATCGAAGTAATTCAATGAATTAAAACTCAGATATTATACCTTCAACGTTTTGTTGTTCCTCAGACTGTAAAATGCATTTGGATCTGTTTGAAAATCTGTTCGGGTTGTCCGGCAATACCTGCAGAAATATTCAGAAAAACTAAAATTTTCTGTAAATCCACCGATATTATGAGACCCCAAATTGTCCCCTGCAATGCACAAAACAGTCCCTTTAACTTTTTCCTCTGCCACCGTTATTCCATTGTCTTCCAGGTCTTTTAAGTCTGCAATGAGCCTTGAGAAAACTTTGTCATGGCCAAAGTGTTTGAAGTCTTTTTCCTGACACAGCATTACAAGTGACATGTGGTCTGTACTTGATGAGGTGGTAAATTAGCCAGAGACAAATATACAGCTACTACTTTGTGCTGCTTTTTGCTGAACCTAATGGGTTCACCGCCTCAAAAGAATCTTGATATAGAATTAGTTTTAGACATGATGGGTTTTGAGAAAAGAACTCATTGTTTTTATATACCTGACCATCACTGACATCACAAAGCACATCAGTGTATGGTACGTATGTACCCTGTGCAGCACAATTCTGCCATAAGTCTGACTCCAGTAAATGTCTCAAAGTGTCTTTCAATGGAACATAGTAGGCAAACCTCTGTGACCTTGTTTCATCCCTTCCTAAGTACAACTTTACAGGTTCTGTGTATCTAAACATCTGTTTAAAAGCCCTAGTTCTTGAAAAATTGGTTCTCATTGGTCCTTCATGACTAATGGTGAAAAGGTCAGATTCCTTCACAACATCACATATACTACCAATAACCTCATCTGTTAATTCAGTTAAGTCACTTTTCAGGAATGCACTTAATTTATTCAAAGTATATGTCTGTCCTAGTTCATGTATGCTTAGCATCTCTTCAATAATATTTTGTATAGTTGATGCTGGCAGAAGAAACTGCCCATGTAATTTCAAGTAGAAAAGAGAAATATTTCTAAGAAAAAGGTCACTGAAATTTTCTGTAAGATGGACTTCACCTTCATCAGTCTCACTAAATCTCTCTGTAGGGCCTGTAACTAACGGTTCAGTTTCAAGAAACTGAGAAACTGTCTCCTTATTAAGATCTCTTATACTGTCCACAGAACATTGTCTGTGTTTCCTGGACATGTAGGCTGTAAACGACGATCTCACAGTGAACGTATGGTCGCATCCTGTCACCGGACATGTCACAACACGTCCTTCGGCTATATGTTCCTTTAAGTGAGCTGTTAGTGATCTGACATCGCGACATTGGCGCTGGCACATAGACATATTACACGTAAACACCGTAAGGGCATTTGTAGTATCAATATATGAATCTGTGTTATGTTTACGGTAAAAATGAGCCTTAAATTCCCCATATGAACGAAACGTATTGTGGCAATCTGTAGCGCCACACTTGAACACGCATCGTGGTTCATGACGGTGAAGTTTGACATGTAAAACATGTTCCCTAAGGGTTTGCACTGATGTTCCACAGAAATAACAACTAAACATTGTAACTGCGTGAACAAACACGCACTCTATTGCTGTTTTAAACACCTAAATGCTGTTTCACATCCCGCTTGCAAATCTAAGTTTTACATGTGCTGCCAAGATACGTTCATGCGCCGTCAACACGGTACATGCTACTCGTGTTTAAAACCACACACTGCTTAACACTGCTTAAAACGATTTAATTTAACTTACCAATTTGCCCAGACACATTTATTTTATTTTATATTCCCACTAGTTTGTAGATTTTTTTTAAATGTTATGTTTGTTATTGGGTGCTTTCCACTTCATGTACCCACATACAGCGCTGGCTTAAAGCAATACATTCTGGTCCTGACGCAATGCATTGTGGTTAGATTTTTATCGTCCGCTGCATTATGTCACCATGTCACGTCGTACAAAAACCTCGCGAGAGCAAGACAGATCATCCTGCACCTCTTAAGTGTTATGTAGTTTTGCCTGAAACGCAAAAATAAAACAAAGCAATTAAAGCCGATCAGTGGCTCAAATTCTGCTGTAGCGATTGAAGAACTTTTGTCGGAAGTTGGATTCGAACCCACGCCTTACTTCGGAGAACAGAATACCCCTTACTTTGAAAGGCCATTTTCGCTGCGCAGGAGGCTTTAGACCGCTCGGCCATGGGGCAGTTTCCAGTTGAACCCTAAGGAGTAGGTTAAGTCCAGCCTTGGCTTCCAAGCTGACGTTTTTCTACATATGTGCTTGTGTATCATGGACAGTAAGAGGGGGCAGGCAAGGAGAGAATTTCTCTCTTTGGGGATCAATAGAGTGTTGTTATTATAACGTCTAAAACGTATGATGGTCTGTCGATAAATCAATAACAATATCAATGAAGTCAATGTTTATCTAAAGGAATCAGAATTCAGGAAAAGCCAGGGGCCGGACCGAGTGTAGGGGGCGTGGCCAGAGACAGCCTGCTGACTGTTCCAAATCATGGGTGCATGTTACAAGTCCGGAACATATTTTAACTTAGTACTAACTTAGCATCATATTTGATCTGATTCGACTGAATATCCCAGGTTTCCATCTCTCATGCATCTGGTGTGACGTGTTTTCAGACTCTCAGGCTGGCGCAAAGAAATCTTACGGGAATTGAACGTCTCACTCCGGTCAGCTGACCAAAGTTGGTAACCTTGGTATTGTGTGTAGGAGATTCGGTATAACTATAATTTCGTTCTCCATTTACATGCCCGTAGTGTCTTTAACCGGCTGCACAAACTGGATCCGCCTCCATTACGACACAACTTTGCCCTTATTGGCTTAAGAATTTAGTCACATACATGACGTATATCTGCTATTTCTCCCGAGAAGCAGGTAAAGCAGTGGTAACTGCTTTGTAGTTAATTTACCTGGTAAAATTAAGTTTAAATAAATGATATAAATACTGTAATAGTACTCGTGAGCTTTGTTTATTTGTTATTAGTTATTGTAATGTTGCACTGCTTTATTTGTTTAATCGTCTAGTCTGTGGAGACATTCAAGTTAATCAAATAAGAATTGCACTGTACACTGTACATGACCATAAAAACTTTGTATCCTTGAAATAAATGTTTTTGATCTTTTCCTTGGCAGTTATCTTTTTACACAGGGCCTCTATGTACACGATAGTTTTTTTTTTCACGACTAACAGTATGGATCAGGAGTTGGTTATTGTAAAAGAAGTAATGTGCATGCAGGTGATATTTGTATAGATTTATCCACACCCTTGTAGCAGTGCTGCCATTGCAGTCAGATCTCGCAAACTAGGAGTATTAGTTGTCTTTATTTCTCTTTATTTCTTGACGCCAACCCTCTCCATTAATCCGGGCTTGGGACTGGCACCTACCTGAGCTGGCTTGCTCCCTTAAGTGGCTGGGTTAGGCTAAACTATATATATATATTTACCAAGACTACAATAAAACATCTCGAAATGTGTAGTCTAGCAAAACGCAGTTTAAAGAAGGTAGCCTACCTGGCGAAATTGCAAACAAATTAAGGGCGTTAGGCAGCCTTTCCAAACCGCTTATCCTACTGGATCGCGGGGGGTCTGGAGCCTATCCCGGAAGCAATGGGCACGAGACAGGGAACAACCCAGGATGGCGGGCCAGCCCATCGCAGGGCACACTCACACACTATTCACTCACGCATACACTCCTATGGGCAATTTAGCAACTCCAATTAGCCTCAGCATGTTTTTGGACTGTGGGGGAAACCAGAGTACCCGGAGGAAACCCCACGATGACATGGGTAGAACATGCAAACTCCACACACATGTGACCCAGGTGGAGACTCGAACCCGGGCCCTAGAGGTGTGAGGCAACAGTGCTAACCACTGCACCACCATGCTGCCCCCTAAATGGAAAACCATTAAATACAAAAGGAAAAGAAAAGTGCTGTAAGACTGTATACTTATGTGTATGTTAGTAAAGGCTGTAGCTGACACAACGGACCCCACTAATTAGAAAGGGGTAATTGTACACATGTGGCATCCAGTATGTTCTTCTATAACAGTTTTTTAAAAAAAAAAAAAAACTCACATTACACAAATTGGCACTATCAAAACGAGGATTATGGGGAAAATGGGGACTGTGATGGAGATTACATACACGTAGGCATGGTATTTAGTTTTTTTTAATCTGGTCACCTTCCAGAGTAATTGTAAACTAAAACCATCTTCACCCTATTTGATTCTTTATAAATGGACAATCAGTCGTGCAGTAAATGGGGGTATAGAGAGACACAGAGCTTGTCTAACAAGAAACCCTGGGAAGCTAACATTAATAGGGTGGGTATGGATAGCAAAACCATTGATACAGATTACAGATTTATATCTCACCTGAACCCTGGCGGGCTCCGTGCCAATAGGGGTTGGGATTAGGGTTAGTTAACTTAAGTAGTAATATTGATGTGTATATTCTCCTATTCTCCAGTCAGTGAATCGTGAAACGTAATGTTAATATGTTTCTATACCTATATGTTCTGCTTAAAAACCCATAAAGGCAAGCACAGTGTTTAGACATTCTGTTACTTAGACTAGTAAACACTAAGATCCTTCAGCTTTCAATTAACCTGACACAACAGTCTAAACAACAAATGTGTGCCATGTCATTTGTCATCTTTACATCTTGTATCCTTTATATGGTAATTGGATTTTCAAGGTGGAATTGCAGGTCGATCATTTTAAGGATCTAGATGTAAACCTCCCTGGTGTTGCTTTAATATTTTTTTTGCACAATTTGCTTCACACACTTCCTCCAGCAGAGAAGCTTACAATACTACACCCCACCAAATGACTGGATGATGCCTTTTTATTTAAGGTCTGGCTGTGAGCCTCGATTACCGATACACTATCTTCAGGCTCCTGCCGGGATCAGTCAGTATGGTGGACCTTTGGAGGAATGGGTACAAAACCATCAGGAAAGTTTGCAGGTGCTTCAAGAGTATGTGAAGGCTTAGTTGGAGGAACAAGCCACACCACGAAATCGGAAACACAATGAGTTGGTTAATGATTAGGGGTTTGATGAAGGTCAGCTGGTGTGTTTGCGGAACCATGTTCGAGGTAAAATACAGGATCATTGGGATGCCTGTTTGTATATGGTAGTTCGGTGTCCCCAAGATCAGGGTGCAGTTTACTCTGCAACTCCAATGGAGGGGGACGGGGTTGTCCGTCAAGTTCACCGAACAGAGTTGCGTCCAGTACCACAGGGGGTTGTTATGTCAGGGGAAGATGTTCTGGTAATGTCTCCTGAGTCTGGGTTGCCCACAGGGGCAACAGAAATGGAATCGGATGAGGACTCTGTGATTTTACGGGGACAGGGCTGGTGGGAGGGGTCGCAATAGAGCATCCACAAGTAGGCCTCGTATAATGGAGGAGGTTATGTCCCCCCCGAGGTGTAGAGACCAGTTAAACGTTCGGTGAGGTCCACCACTGGTCATCATACCAACCCTTATAAGTTACCACGGTCAGTGAATGATCGTTCGGTTGGGGAGGAAGACCAGTGGTTTGGGGATAGAATTCTTAGCTGTGATCGTTGGGTCATCAATTTCATTTTGGGGGATGGATTGTAGCCAGGCAATTATAGGCAGGTATAGGAACTGCAGTTCGGACTGGAGGCATAGCCGGGGCGAGATGGCTGTGCATGTTCCGATGGTAGGGCATATTGGCAAAGGAGCAGGCACGGGAAAGACAGGCAGGGTCCTGATAGATTTGGTGGAGCATCGGCGGGCATATTGAATTTGCAGTGTAGCAGCCTTTCTGTTTGCTTGTTTCAGGGGTGAACAATCTTATCCGCAAAGGGCCGGTGTGTATGCAGGTTTTCGCTGCAACTCCCTAATTAGATTTCTAATTAGAGGACTGATTAGCTGAAGAGTCCTCATACCTGGTTTTGAAGAGCTGACCTAAAGGTTACCCCAAAAACCTGTTTTTTTTTTGTTTGAATGGGGCAGTGAGTCATGGGGTAAACTACTGTTCTTTAGGGGTTTTCAAGGTGGAATTACGGGTCGATAATTTTAAGGATCAGGTTGTAAACCTCCCTGGTGTTGCTTTAATATGTTTTATCTGAGGTTGTATCGTGTATTATCAAGCCAGCCGGCTTAGTGGCCTCGGGAGCGGGGTTTAGTGGGAGCAGCTGGCTAGTTTTATTTTCTTTTTTGTTTGTGTCTTTTTCTTTGTTGTATGTATATTTTGGGTTCATTATTAGGCAGGCTGGGCCTTTTGGCACCTGTAGTCTGGGTGCTGGATTGCCCATAGGGGTCTTTTTTATTGCTGTGATTTGCTGTGTCATTCACTAGTGTGATTTGTGCTGGATGTGTTTTTAAGGTTGTGCTGTGGCGTGTACCTGAGCAAACTTTGGGCAACCTGTTCTCTTGTTGGCTTTATTGACAAAGGGTGGATTAGTCTAATTACGGCCTGCTACAAATAGCTGCATATAACGTATAAAAAAAATCACCTTATGGGTGCTCCGTAGGGTAGCAAGATCTTGAGTTTTTTTACAGTACTCGGGTACGTTTTAAAATTTTCGACCAATCAGCAAACATTATTCTGACAGCATAGCTGGGAAACCAATGAAAAGTGAGTGCAACGTTCTAGAACTTGACTTCGGGTTGACGCTCCCTATAAAAGAGCTGGGTACTGCTTCAAGGCGTTCAGTTGGCGCTACCTCCTGATAGAGTAGCACTGTACGGCTCTTGTTCCGTAAAACAACATCAAAAGGATGAAAAAAAAAACAATATTTAAAGAAGACGAAAAAAATCAATTTTTAAAGAAGACGAAAAAAACATCGTCTAAAAAAATAAGCCAAAAAAATAATATCCGAAGAAGGAAAAACATGCAAAGTAAAAAAAACAAACAAAAATAAAAAACAATATCCAAAGAAGAAGGAAAAAAACATCCAAAGGGAGAAAAGAAGAACTGAAGGGCAAACGAGGTAGGAGGAAATACAAATTTCGTTTCAGCACCGTTGGAGTGCCAAGCCGTGAAAAGCATTTGGCCAGAAGACAAGGTAAGTGTTGTACCTGTTATTTTAAAACAGCGCTTTTCAAAATGCTGCTTTATAATCGTTTGAGATCGTTAGCCAGTGTGACAGCTGAAGGCTTTTTGAGTTTACCAACATAAAGTTTTATTTCTGTATTAGGACATTGTCAGGAACAATGATGTGTTCATCGCTATGATGTGGTCAAAAAGCGATGCATTGAATCTTAGAAACATTTGTGATTTTTCAAACGATGCTTTTCCTTTTATTTAATCAGTAAAATTTCCATCGGTTTTATATAGTGCCCCTTGAAATATGTCTTTAGCTCATTTTCCGGGCATTTTACTAGAATGCATCCTGAGAAATACACAAGCTCTGCTGCATTTCCGTGCCTCGATGTTTAGTGCCGAGTATAATTGTTGCAGTTGCCTTTTATATATTCCATGAGACCTGTTGGTACCAAGAGAAGTGTGAGACTGTCAGGGTGAATTTATCATACAATCGCACGCATAAATACCTGAGGGTTGCCAGTCCTTTTGCGTTGTTACAGGAGGACTAGAGCTGACGAGTGTGTTTCTACACACTATCAAGGGCATTGTAGTACAGTTTTCTCAGGTGGGAGAATGCTGCCGATCTCCTATTTGACAATACAGCCCTTGATATATTAGAATATTACAGAACTAGAAGCCTTTTGCAAGGAAGAATGTGAGAAAATCCCAAGTACAAGAACTGAAAGCCTTTCAGCTGGCTATAAGAAGCGCTTGTAAGCTGTGATATCTGGCAGAGGAGGTGTTACTAAGTACTGATTACGTAGGGTGCCCAAACTTTTGCAGAGTGCCATAATAATGTTTTTATTTTGTAATTTTGTTCAATTTATGGCATAAAAAGTAACTATTCATCAATGTTTGCTGAAAATATTGTGTATTTTCCCCCCAGTTCCTAAAGAGACTGTATTAACTGATATTGTTGCTTTTGTAATTGAAAATATGTTATTTGTCAAGGGGTGCCAAACCTTTGCATAAGACTGTACACAGTGTGTGTATGTGTTTATGTGAGTGTGTGTCTGTGTGTGTGTTTATATATATATATATGTGTGTGTGTGTGTATATATTTCTGTATATGCATGTGTATATATATATTTATATATAGTTCACACACATTCAAACTTATTTGAATACACATTCAAAATAATTTTTATTATTATTATTTTCGTTTTTTTTTTTTTTTGTGTTTTAAAATGTTTTATTTTTGCAATGGAAATAAAAATAAAGCAGTTCTCCATAAAGGAGGGATGGTGGATGGAATATATATATACATATATATAAAATAATTGTCACACAACCTGGGTGACATGCCTTGCCTGCTCACCCAGTTTTAGTGCACCTTAGTTATTCATAATGACCATCTAGTCTCGATACACCCATGAATATATATGTATATATATATATATATATATATATAGTTTTTCTGTTTTTTTTTTTTGCAATAGACAATAAAAATAACGCAGTTCTCCGTAAAGGAGGGATGGTGGATGGAATATATATATACATATATATATAAAATAA
Source organism: Brienomyrus brachyistius (assembly GCF_023856365.1). Lineage (NCBI taxonomy): Eukaryota > Metazoa > Chordata > Actinopteri > Osteoglossiformes > Mormyridae > Brienomyrus > Brienomyrus brachyistius. Next base: position 142,672 of record NW_026042456.1, read on the forward strand.
TTGTCACACAACCTGGGTGACATGCCTTGCCTGCTCACCCAATTTTAGTGCACCTTAGTTATCCATACTGACCATCTAGTCTCGACACACCCATATATATATATATATATATATGTATATATATATAGATATTTTTTCTTTTTCTTGTGTTTTTTTTTTCGCAATGGATATTAATAATAAAGCAGTCCTCCGTAAAGGAGGGGTGGTGGAGGGAATATATATATACATTTATATAAAATAATTGTCACACAACTGGGGTGACATGCCTTGCCTGCTCACCCAATTTTAGTGCACCTTAGTTATCCATAATGACCATCTAGTCTCGATACACCCATAAATATATATGTATATATATATATATATATATATAGTTTTTTTTTTTTTTTGCAATAGACAATAAAAATAACGCAGTTCTCCATAAAGGAGGGATGGTGGATGGAATATATATATACATATATATAAAATAATTGTCACACAACCTGGGTGACATGCCTTGCCTGCTCACCCAATTTTAGTGCACCTTAGTTATCCATACTGACCATCTAGTCTCGACACACCCATATATATATATATATATATATATATATATATGTATATATATAGATATTTTTTCTTTTTCTTGTGTTTTTTTTTCGCAATGGATATTAATAATAAAGCAGTCCTCCGTAAAGGAGGGGTGGTGGAGGGAATATATATATACATTTATATAAAATAATTGTCACACAACCTGGGTGACATGCCTTGCCTGCTCACCCAATTTTAGTGCAACTTAGTTATCCATAATGACCAACTAGTCTCGATACACCCATAAATATATATGTGTGTATATATATATATAGTTTTTTTGTGTTATTTTTTTGCAATAGACAATAAAAATAACGCAGTTCTCCATAAAGGAGGGATGGTGGATGGAATATATATATACATATATATAAAATAATTAATGTCACACAACCTGGGTGACATGCCTTGCCTGCTCACCCAATTTGAATGCACCTTAGTTATCCATAATGACCATCTAGTCTCGATACACCCATAAATATATATGTATATATATAGTTTTTTTTTTTCGCAATGGACAATAAAAATAACGCAGTTCTCCGTAAAGGAGGGATGGTGGATGGAATATATATATACATACATATAAAATAATTGTCACACAACCGGGGTGACATGCCTTGCCTGCTCACCCAATTTTAGTGCACCTTAGTTATTCATAATGACCATCTAGTCTCGATACACCCATAAATATATATGTATATATGTATTGTTTTTTTTTTTTTTTTTTTGCAATAGACAATAAAAATAACGCAGTTCTCCATAAAAGAGGGATGGTGGATGGAATATATATATACATATATATAAAATAATTGTCACACAACCTGGGTGACATGCCTTGCCTGCTCACCCAATTTTAGTGCACCTTAGTTATCCATAATGACCATCTAGTCTCGATACACCCATATATATATATATATATATATATATATATATATATATATATATATATATATATATATATATATATATATATATATATATATATATATATATATATATATATATATATATATATATATATATATATATATATATATAGTTTTTTTTTTCTTCGTAATGGACAATAAAAATAACGCAGTTCTCCGTAAAGGAGGGATGGTGGATGGAATATATATATACATATATATAAAATAATTGTCACACAACCTGGGTGACATGCCTTGCCTGCTCACCCAATTTTAGTGCACCTTAGTTATCCATACTGACCATCTAGTCTCGACACACCCATATACACACCCGAAGCTCTGATCTCAGATCAGTTCCATGCCTCCAGAATCTAATGTTACCCTCAAGGAAGAAGGGAAGCTATGATGAGTAAAAAAAAGGTTATTAGAGTGTCCTGTCAGCGTTGGGCTTCTTCGGCCTCCGCCATTGATTTTTCGGTTTCAGGATGGAAAGTACAAGGTGGCTCTGTGTTGATGAATAATCCAGGAAAAAAATGCCACAAAGGCATGGAGTCACACCAGTGGAGTCTTATCCTTGCAATAAAGACCCCTGTATGACCTTTGCTGAATATTTCCAGTTTAGTGGAGCTGATCTGTGAGTAATGCAGTTATGCAGCAGTTTCTGATGGTTTCCGGTTTTGCAGGTGGTGTCCTTTTCAGCTTGGAGGAGGGAGCCTCCTTCTGGAACCAGATGTTGACCTGGAGAATCGTGAGTGACGTTTCCGATTAGCATACCTGATCTCCTTGCCCCGCCACGGGGCTCTGGTGAAATGTAACTATTCAGTGACCCGTATCTTTCAGTTCTTCGCTTCCATGATCTCGACCTTCACCTTGAACTTCTTCATGAGTATCTACCACAACAAGCCGGGAGATTTTAGTAACCCAGGTCTCATCAACTTTGGACGCTTTGACAACGATGTAAGTTTCCCATTTCTGTCGGTGTTGTGATGTAGATTGTCCTTTTTAAAAGTCTGTAGATGGAATCTTGAAAATCAAAATATTGGGCATCGGTAATTGATCTGGTTGTCTTGGCCAATGGTATGCTGTCCGCAAGTCAAGTAGCTCTTGGGAGATGTCGGCCGTTACCCTCTGACATTGGTTTCCTGCCTCCCGTTAGTCAGTGGGGAAAATGTGATGTTTATGGATGTCTGGACAACTTAGAGTGGAGAGCATTTTATAATCATTACCTCGTTTGGGAAAGGCGAAAGAAGACGGTATAATTTTGACCAAAATCCAGAATGAGACCAAGTTCACACTGTTCCCGAACATGTTTTGGTCTTTCCTGTCCGTGCCGTTCAAGAAGGGGCTGATCTGTGAACTTTATGGGGAAACAAGGGTGAGAGAGAAAAGGATGAGCTGTTATTTCCAGAAAGGGCTCGACTCGGTACCCTGTCACATGAGCAGTGATGTATTTTTACCTGCCTTCTGGTCACATGGGTTGGAAAGGAAACCATGAAACGTTTGTTGGGGGACTTGGACACAGCCCCCACCCCGCAGCGCATGACTTTCCTGGGAGGCCCCCTGGGCTGGAAATATAGTCATCACCTCGGTGGACATGAGTACCGCGCTGTTTTAGTTGGGCCTCCTGGTTTAGGTAGGCATGTTAGCCATGGTTGTGGATGTTTCTCGTTACAAGAGAGGCACCTGTAGCAGTTTACATGGTATGCAGATACGGTTGTTTATTTTATTTTTTTTAAACGCAGCAGAATTTTTCCCGCCTTCGGTGCCTGAAGTTTTTGAAACGTTTGCCCCGGATGCCCACTGTATGCTTCCTGTAGGATCACAACACGTTCACCATTTTTTTAAAAATTATACACTACTGTGCAAAAGTCTTAGGCAGGCAAAGAAAATGATATTTAGATTATCCTCGTGTTGGTGTAAAACTATGATATTATGCCTGTGAAAGTGTGTCAACTTCGCCATTTCAGAACCTCTGCTAAAATCATCCTAGTATTTGCAGCGACCGTCCAATGCAGCCATGTGTTTTTTTTGACTTGGCCACCAGCACACCTCATACAGCTAGTCAGTCTCTCACTGACTTTTTAAGCCAGTATATTTAACTTTTTTTAATTCAGCTGTTGGTGAAATTTAACAAAATCATGGAACGGCTGAGGTGCCCCTGAGGAGAAGTTTGGGAACTGAAGCGGTGTTCATCTAGCCATCCAACTAGATATCAGTAACTTTTTAGAAAATAGAAGAAATTACTCTATATATATATATATATATATATATATATATATATATATATATATATATATATATATATAAAATAAAATTAAATAAAAAAAAAAGAGGCAAACAAGAGGTGCCCCCATGTGTGTAGTCCTGTAGGGTGTGATGTTGTCATTTGCATGTTTGACTGGAGGATTCTGGGTATTGATTTTTTTTTCTTTTTTTTTACCCCCCCCCCTCAGAGCACGGAGTACTACCTGTATGAGATTCCTCTGTTTATCGTCATGGGAGCCTTCGGTGAGAGAGAGAGAGAGAGAGGGAGCGTCTTATTGTGGAAACCCAAACCTTGCTCTTTTACATCTTAACGGACTGGTTCTGTTTCTGGTTTTCTCATGCCGGGCCCATGTCTCTTTCCCCCCCGCAGGTGGATTGCTGGGAGCACTGTTCAACGTCCTGAACTACTGGCTCACCATCCTCAGGATCAGGTGTGCCTGTGTGCGTGTGCCTGTGTGCGTGTGTGTGCCTGTGTGTGTGTGTGTGTGTGCGTACTTCTGTGCGCATGTGTGCCTGTGTGTGTGTGTGTGTGTGCGTACCTCTGCCTGTGTGTGTGCACGTAAGTGAGGCCTGTTTGGTTTTTACTGTGTCACGCCTGTCTGAAACTTAGGCATCTTAACACTTGAAATTAAATAATTAAATAAATATATCCCGAGACTGTGGGGCTGACCTTGAAACTGCCCCACACTGGTTTGATGCAAATGAAAGTTGTCCCACAACAAAATCATTAGCTGAGCCACCATGCCCCCCCCCCCCCCCCATCCCCAGGTATATCCACCGGCCCTGCCTGCAGGTGATCGAGGCCATACTGGTTGCTGCCGTGACGGCCACTGTGTTCTTCACTATGATCTACTTCTCCAACGACTGCCAGCCCCTGGGGGAGGATCAGCTGGAGGAATACCCCTTGCAGGTAAGGCAGCTGGAGGTGGGCTCTCTGTGATTTCATTGGCTGAACAGCTGAGAGGGTGTGTATCCTGTCCTCAGGCCTGAACCTCCACTTATCCCTCTCACAGCTGTTCTGTGCTGATGGCGAGTACAATTCCATGGCCACGATCGTCTTCAACACCCCGGAGAGGAGTGTCCGCAGCCTGTTCCACAGCCCCGCAGGTCCGTGGAGTTTCCAGCACGTGTTTCAGGGCAGGATGGGTCGTGACCTGAAGCCGGATTGGTCGCCCCTGTTGTGCCCTTCTTCTGGAAGAGATTATAATTACAGTCCGTTGTCCATCTTTAGAATGAACACCTGTGTTTGATATTGGTGACAGGCTGGCTAGGTCCGGGGCAGCTGTTTGAACAGTCAGACTCGTCTGCCACCTCTGTCGTGTCGTAGGTTTGTTTACGGGCCGCTTCTGGCTGATTGTTTTCCCAGACAGACAGCTAAACCCATACACACAATCCTCCTCAATTATTCAAGGCTTCCCTCATTTGGGATGGGGGGACTGTCACCCTGCCTGGGGAGAACAGGAGCGCTTCTCAAGTGCCCTGACGAATGCCACCGTAGGCAAGTTCGAACGGCACTAAACTGTGTTCATCCATGCCCTCTAGTGGATGAAAGACATACCAAAGTAACATGGCTTGGTCTTGATCGGCTCCAAATTGCACTTTACACCAGGTAGAAAAATGGAAATGATCATATGAAAAATGCCATTCATCATGAAATAATTTCTGTACACCTGTATCCTCATTACAAGGGTGAATCAAGTAAAACTAGCTGGTTTCGCTAGATTAGCGTTCTTGGGGATCAACTACATGATCAACATTTTAGCAAAAACGTGGGAAACACTGACTTAGGTGATGAATTCCACCACCACCACCCCCCCCCCCCCCCCGGCAGGTTCCTACAATCCCGTGACCCTGGGAATCTTCACCATCACCTACTTCTTCCTGGCCTGCTGGACATACGGCCTGACTGTGTCCGCCGGGGTCTTCATCCCCTCGCTGCTCATCGGCGCCGCCTGGGGGCGGCTCTTTGGCATTTTGCTGGCCTCCATTACGCCGCACAATTCCATACAGGTACATCAGGACGGGTCGCCGTTCCTGGGGAAGCGCCGTATAGCCGGTGAGGCGGCGTGGTCCGCTGGCGGAGGAGGGGCCGTCACGATAGCAGAACTCTTCCCTCAGCAGAGAGAAACCTCACAGTGGCGACGTTTTCCACTGACCTTGATTTTTTTGCACATTTTGAAGAAGCAAAACTGAAAATCCGTTAATGGGTACGATTATATTTCAGGAGGACAAGCCCTCAAACGCTTTCAGTTTGATTGAAGTGGTTTTTGTGGCGATTCGCAAAACTGAAATGGAAGCCGATTTTGCGAACTTGTTGCTGTGTAGGACACGATGACTTGGTTCTAGAGCTCGTATCTCATGAAAAGCTCAATCCATGTTGAGGCACGGAATCATAAATTGCAGGTGTTGTTTCCATGATGTTACTTAATGGAAACACCCTTTATGCAATTTCACTTTGTCAACAAATTTGCTTGTTTGTGCAGAACTTTAATGGAAACGCTGCAGGTTTTGATATATTAAGGAAATTGAACGGGGTCTTTAGAAGTCAGAGGGCCTCCTTCAACACCCGCTTTAGATTGATTTCCTCTTTGTTGTCCAATCAGATTTACTCTTTAAGCAGTCACGTGACTCTTTGAAGGTGCCCTATTGGTTAGTGCTGTATCGATTTCCTGGGCCGCCCAGCGTCATGTCGGCATAGATGTAGTTTAACATAATGTTTGTTGGAAGTAAAGCCCCCTCGAAGTTTTTGAATGAGCATGTTTTATGATTTGTGGCGTTTCGTTTGACAGACCTTGGCCGACCCTGGGAAGTACGCTCTGATTGGAGCCGCCGCCCAGCTTGGTGAGTGTCCGTCCGCGGTCAGCCTGCTTTTCAGAGCTCGTCTAGAGGTGCATGGAGGCACATGAGGCTTCGGGTTTGCGTCTGTTTACGAAGGTCTTTGCCAGGTGGGATCGTGAGGATGACCCTCAGCCTGACTGTCATCATGGTGGAAGCCACCGGAAATGTCACCTACGGCCTACCCATAATGCTGGTTCTGATGACGGCGAAGATCGTGGGCGATTATTTCGTGGAGGTCAGTGTTGACGTTTCGGGTTGGAGCGGGTTGGTCCATTTGGCATTATGTGTGAGCCTGTCAGTGAGTGATGAGCTCATCGCCTTTCAGACCGTGCAGAACTTGGAATCGGGCCAGTCGTGTTTCGTTAACTGCTCCGGTCTCATGTTTGCTTTTGGTGTGGGTGGTGCAGCTAGCCACCAGTCTGACGCCATCTTTTTTTCATCTGTCCTTCCAGTGACTGATTTTGAGAACCCTTCCGTTGTTTTTGCACAGCTGTCTAACTTAAGGTGGCACATCATGCTGTGACAGCTCGTTTCGCTTCTCTGTTCCTCAATGTGCCAGCAAATCTGCTTAGAGGAAGTAAAACTTCAAGGGGTGGCAGCTTGTGAATGTTGTGCAGATGTGATCCTAAGCTCTTCTGAGTGACTCGAATTTTCCCACAGGGGCTATACGACATCCACATCAAGCTGCAGAGTGTGCCCTTCCTGCACTGGGATGCCCCAGCCACCTCCCACTCCCTGACTGCCAGGTATATTGCCCCCTACAGGATTTTCCCTGCTAATGCTTCAATGAGCCCAGTACACGCCTTTAGCAAGACATTGGTGCTTCATTCTCACTGTATATTCAGGTTTGGTGTGTCTGTCCATTCAGGGAGGTTATGAGCTCTCCAGTAACCTGCTTCAACCTGGTGGAGAAAGTGGGCACTATTGTGGATGTGCTCAGCAACACCTCGACCAATCACAACGGGTTCCCTGTAGTCTCCGGGTTGAGTGATGGCTGTGAGGTATGTCCCTCCCACTAGGGGTGATTTTGTTTTCCTGGAGATTTGTCACATGATGTACTTTGGGGCTTTGCTAATCTGAATTTTGTGCTCTTAGCCAGGGAAAATCTGTGGCTTAATCCTGCGTTCCCAGCTTATCGTGCTCCTGAAACACAAGGTGAGTGTGACCTAAGGTTCCTGCAGAGGTCAGCTGAATAAGGAGCATGTCTGTCCACACTAACACCTATCAGGGTGCTTGGTGTATATGCATGCCTGTGAATGACAGTGCAGCTGACCAATGAGGGGTTTGATTATTGAATACCTGGATGTGACTGGCAGTGCGATTGACCAATGAGGGGTCTGTTTACTGCGTACACGGTTGCGAATGTCAGTGCAGCAAGCCAATGAGAAGTGTGCTCATCCACGTTGTGACCGGTGTACTCTTTTCAACCAGGTGTTTGTGGAACGGGCTCGTTCTCGTCTCAATCTGCGCAAACTGCAGCTGAAGGACTTCCGGGATGCCTACCCTCGCTTCCCTCCGATCCAGTCCATCCATGTGTCCCAAGACGAGAGGGAGTGCATGATGGACCTGACGGAGTTCATGAATCCCACCCCCTACACTGTCACGCAGGTACTAGTCTCAGTCTCAGCCTTGGTCTTGGTCCTTGAGAACCAGAGACACATTTGACTAAACAGTCATGTTCTGCGACTGTGTTCTTCTGCCTCTTTTTCAGGAGACGTCGCTTCCTCGTGTCTTCAAGCTGTTCAGGGCCCTTGGTCTGCGGCACCTCATTGTGGTGGACAGTGACAACCAGGTGCGTCTGCCTTGCGAGGTCCTCAGGCCTTCGTCATCTCCAGCACATATCTCCATTCTCATTGTAAAATTCGAAAATTACTGCATCGGTTTTCAGCCAGTGGCCGTTGGGCATCCATCTAGATCAAGGTTATCACCCTGGTTTCCTGTGCTACTCCCACCCCTCCCTCATAACATAACCAGCTATCTATGCCCTGTTCTACGTACCAATCATGTTCCCGGTGCCCAGGTGGTGGGACTGGTGACGCGGAAGGACCTGGCCCGTTACCACCTGGGCAAAGACGGCCTGGAGGAGCTGCAGCTGGCACAGACGTGATGCGTGGAAGGCGACTGCCGCGCTGCTCACCAGGCCAACCCCCCCTGCCCCCAGTCAGCCCCCGCCAGAACCCGCACCGGTCGTGCATTTCAGCAAAGTCCGGAACCCGGGATGCCAATGACTGACTTTCTGGTTTCGTTCACCGAGGGTTGGTTGTGATGGGGGAGGGGATCGATTCCATGTGTGTTTTGCGACTTTTTGTTGCCCCCTCCCAGTTTGCACATAAAATAATTTATCCGTTATGTTTTTAAAGCACTTCAGAGAGAGAGTGAGTGTGTGTGTGTGTGTGTGTGTGTGTGTGTGTGTGTGTGTGTGTGTGTGTGTGTGTGTGTGTGTGTGTGTGTGTGTGTGTGTGTGTGTGTGTGTGTGTGTGTGTGTGGTTCTACACACACTTGGGTGTCAGTCCCGCTCTGTGGTCATTTGCAAAGCTTTGGTAGCATTGTGATATACATTAGTGTAAATGTGTAAAAAGCATTTCAAGCTGTGTGTGTGAGAGAGAGAGAGAGAGAGAGAGAGAGAGAGAGATTAGCCAGGCCAATAACGTTCCTCTTTTACTCAGAGTTTTTTGAGTGTGGTCTATTGACAGAGGGTACCACAGTTTTCTTGTGACTTTAGTTTTACTTTAGGGGAAGTTAATTTTCCTCTCCCAGATAATTGTCTTGCACATTGTACCATTAACCAATGCCTCCCACCCCTCCCATGCCAGTGTAGGTAAGACCAACCCTGCCCCCCCCCCCCCCCCCCCCGGAAAAACCCTGACTCGCTTTGACCTTTTTCTCTCATGCTGGATGCTAGCGGTTTTTAACATACAGTGTTTTTTCTCGTGAATTCGCCCATTGGCTGACTGCCACACTGCCTGCGTCCTCCCCCACCCACGCCAGTATGTGACAGTATGTATCCCCCCCACCCCGGGTGATTCTCCAGGTCCTGTGTTTTTGATGGCGATTTGTCTCTTGTTGCGCCGTACAGCCTCTAGGTGGCAGAAACCCTGGTTTCTGATATATACCTGAATAAATTATGCAAATCGGGGTCAGGTTTACATGGGTCGGGTGCCAAACAATGCCAGTAGTGTGTGTGTGTGTGTGTGGGGGGGTGACTTCACAGGTGCTCTCCTGAAAATGTGTGTATATCATTGTTTTTAAATGGCACTTACTGAAAGCAGAGTGGGGTTCAGGGCAGCTTAATGATTTGCAAGGTGACCATGGGTCGTGTTTGGCCAAGGGGGCGCTAGTGTGTTGAGGAAAGGAACTTATTCTGGTCTTTGCAGGCTGTGCTAGAAACCCAAACCCACCCCCATGGCTGTATGTGGCTCCGCACTTTAAATGCTTCTTACCCCACCTCGTTTCCCATCTGCGCCCTACAACTTACAAATCCTTGCAATGTCACGTGCAAGGGGGCCCCCTACTGGCCAAGCAAGGCCCTACAGTCGCTGGTGCCCTTGGGGGTCCAGCCGTACAGTTTTTGCCAACAGCAGAGTTTACACTTTGACTAGTTATGTGCTGTTTAGTTATTTTGTTTTTAATTAAGGTGAACTTGCCTAAGTGACCCTGATCAGTTAAATAGGGTTTTTACCCACCCAACAAGCCTATCGAAAATGGACATACCAGTTAAACGGTAAACGATGTGAATCCCTTATCAGATTTTGATTTTATTCTGAATATTAAATGTCGTGTTTTAACTCAACCTTAAATAAATTAAAGTATCTCCATTTTAAAGAGCACTGTGACTGGATGAGAGAATTGTTTCGGCGTTGGCAAGTACCACCTTAGCGTACATTTATAGAAACGGCTGAAATATACTGGATAATTTTGCATAATTTTTATTTTGCCAAGCTTGATTTTCTTCTGTGATTTCTGAAATCTAATAAAGGTTTTGATGCATATGCCTATTTGTATTGCACGAGTCAGTCATGCTGTTTAATAAGAATCATTTGTATTTATACAAACAATGATAAAAAAATTATTGTATTAAATGGCGTGTTTGATGATACTGCTGGTGACTCCGTGGCACTCTTTGAGCAACGTGTCCGTATCCTAATTTTCTACCTTCTGACACACAAATTCTCAGACTAAATGAGATTACTGCAGTCCCGTTGCCGGGGTAATGCAATTGTTTAGGTGGATGTCGCTGAATGCATTTCAGTGGGAGGTCCAGAAAGCCTGGGACGCGATTTGACGGGGTAGAAATGAGATGAACGGTTCTGTTGTACCTTGCAGATTTGTACCTTGCAGATTTCCCTCGATTTGCTTATTAGTTGCTGGAAATCAATATTTAAAAAAAAATGTGCGTTGAACATGCCTTTCCATCCCGATCCATGAACCCAGTTTTCCCAGATATCAGCAAAACAATGAGAAATTCTATATATAAAAAAAAAAAAATCAACATTTGATTAAGTTTTATTAATGCTTGCTTTCATGTTAAAAAATTTTGGTGCACAATTTAATTTTTTTTTTAACACACAACATTTGGTTGAAATTGTAACGTGGAACATCAAGTCTGGGGCGCAGTTAAGGGGGGGAGATTAGGACAGTAAAAAACTTGGAACATAACTGCATTGGTGTGGGTTTGTGGCCCAATATGATATGCATTCATGGGGCCCAAATTCTCTAGCAGAATCACAGCATAGATTTCTTTGTATATTTTTTAGGTTTAAAGGACTCCGGAGATTGAGATATTGTGTTTTTAAAGTTTCCTTGGACTCCCACAGTAAATTTTACAGAGCTGGGGTCTCCATAACTTTTGCTGTGCAATAAATTTTGCTGACTGGGAAAGGGGGGGGGGGTTCCCCAAGATTTTTGCCGGCTCGCCTACCCATCGGCTCACCTTGAAAATGCCCAAAATGCCACCTGGCTGTTCAGCCCTGCTATAAAGTTGCAGAAAGACACGACGTTGTACTGTGACCTTACGATGTTACAGATCCGAGAAATAGCGTACTAAGCAGCACGTGTTTCCCTGCTGTGTTAAGGTGGGCCTTAGAAACCCATAACGCACTAATGCAGCTCTGGATGGCGGGCTATGCGTCAGTAATGCTGTCAGAGAAGATTCACTCATTAGTCTGATGTGAACTTAATCAGATTATGGGTCCTTTTTAGTCGCAGAATACAACATAATCCATGGCAAATGGACATCGGTGCCGTCTTTATGATGTTATGCTGACAGTGCCTTTAATCCCACCCCCCACCCCCCACCAATCCCTTTCCCAACTTCATGTTGTCTCTTAATCCTGTATGTTTCAGTAATATGAAGACGGAATTTCAGTATTCTCTGTTGCGGTTGTTTTATTTTTATCTCGCGAGTTTCATGCATTTTTAAGAACCGCGCAGAACATCAGTTAACTCTGTGCTGCTGGAATCCTGAGGATTGCCTTGATGGGTAGTGTAGGAGTTGAAGGATTTGCGTAGTCAGATTTAATTTTTTAAAAAGGAAATCTATTAAAAAGTAACATGCAAAGTAGTTTATTATTATTATTTTTTTTTTTTTTTACATAAGAATTTCAAGAGAAACTGAGAGCCTCGTTTTAATGGGCTTGTCTGGTAAAGTTAGTTTGACACTTGTACTGCATGTATTATTAAACATTTATCTATCCATCCATCCATCCATCCCGGCTCCGTCAACATGCAAACTTCAGTAATTCAAAACACTTAGTATTGAGCTTCCATTGTGAGCCTTAGCAGCCAATAAACAAACCGCCAATAATGAATATCACAGGCTTTGGTGATGGACACAGACTTCCAGACACGCCCCATATTCCTGACGCATTCCTCACCATGACCCTGTCTACTTCACATTCGCAGCCCAATATTTCATTCAAACTGGAGTTCGAAAGCTTGTTGGAGCCGAATGGACAATTTTAAAGACCAACATGGCAGAAAATTCAGTTCTGAAAGAAAGGAAGTTTCGATTTTTAATGAACTTATGAGATGCAGCAGAGATTCATCTTACCCTCAGTAATCTTTAGTTATAGCTTTCAGGGACTGGGATATAGATAATTTAGAAATGTGCTGCTTTTTAAAACACTAAGTAGGATTCCAATACTTTTCCAAGACACGGTATAATAGTATAATGTATTGTTGGTGCGCTGTGGGAGGGAGGTGCTGTCCTGGCAGGGGAGACAGGTGACTGAAACCTTTTGTAGCGATTTGTTCCGCCTGTCTGTTGGGCAGAATTTAGTTTGCTCTCTTTGTGCTTCCAGTAAATCTAGGTCCCGTTCCCATCATACCAGCAAGTCCGTGCAGGGTGGATCTCTGGCTAATCTCTTTTGTTGTTTGATTCCCTCCACGGAGGAAAAAAAAAAGAACTCGAGGTCACCTGCGGTTCCGAACCACATCTCCAGCAGGTCAGTGATCTCAGAGTAGCACATGCCGTTTATAAGCCAAAAGAAAAATGGTTGAAAAGTACGACACCTGTGTTATTCTATTTTGGTATTTAAGTGACAGAATTCCACTGAAGGTGAATTAAAAACTTGCTTAATTTATTGAGAAATGCTGAAGAAGTAAATGAACAAAGGATGAGAGAAGCTGCTGGAATCTGAAGCAGACATGATGCAGGTTCGAAACTGCACAGTTTTGATCTGGAATATGGGACACAATCCACATTATAAGCACTGAGCTAAATGCCAAGTTTTAAATGGCTATTTATCTATTACAACCATTGTTTCAGTGAAAGTTGTATGCAGATGTTTATTACTTAGTAATAAGGCAATATTTGGCTCAACTATGGTTTGTCTGTTACTAATGAAATAAACTTTTCCTATATATAGAGACACAGGACTTTTCTCACTTCTGATATAAACCATAATTTAGTCTGTTCTTATTTAACATGACACTATAATAAAAATACATCCGAAGTTAAAAATCCTGGAAGACTGCGTCAAATAGAGCAGCAGAGCACCGCCCCCAAACAGCCTCTGTGGGGCAGCAGTGAGCTCAGAGTGCATCCCCCCCCCAGGAGGCAGTGTTAGGAAGAGCAGGCTGCTGTGGGACTTGCTGGTGACCCCAGGGACTTGGTCTTGCCGTTGTCCTCTAAGGCCTGGGCGAAAAGGGCAGGGTTACGGCTGGAGTGCCGCTGGCGTCTCACAAAGGGAAAGACACTGGGGCATGATGGGAAGGAGAACATGTTAGCGTTCCGCTAACACTTGTGGCACTGCCTTTTCTAAGTCAGCCATGTTGGAAAATCCTTGACTACCGTGGAATTACAAACAGAAACTGGAGAGCATCACAGGGGACGCAAAAGCAATTAACATTACAGAACTCTGTGTAGTCTTAGTGACGAAGCTAAGCTGAAGCCAGCAGTTCACACTAAGCCCAAAAATCCCTGGAATTAATCGTTAACAACCCCAGAAACAGAACCTGTGTGTATCCCACACCAATATGAGTCTTATCCCCTTATATAAAATACATGGAATATATTACAGAAAGACCCCTTTTATAGAAGATAATAGTTTTACCTTTTTTTGGTCTCTTGTGGTTCTATGGCTCTAGCCAGCATGTTTTTGTAGAGATCGGACTTTAAATAGCGGGCGTAGGAGTCCTGAGGGTGAGAGGAGAGGCCGAGAGCCCGTTTTAATGAAGCTGTCATCCACTTTCATGGCTGTGCACAGTTAATGCTCCTACCTTCTTCATCAGGAAATAGATGTGCATCTGGGCGTCATCCAGGACAAAACGATGTGGGCTTTTCATGCCCTGCAGGGTCTTCTCCATGGTCTTGCTGTCCACGTTTACCCACTTGCTGGCTCCCGGGGCCAGGAACTGCCTGGGGGGAAGGAAGTGATGAGCCTGAGCTTTGCAGTCCCACTGGGAGTAAGCAAGTGCCACATCAGGGCCTGCTCTAAATTCAACTGGGATGCAAACTGTCCCACTGGGCCACAAGGTCGCACTCACTTGTAGACCTCTTCCACCTTCTGCGGGATCGTAGCGCTCTCGCCGTGCCGGATGTCCTCACAGGCCTCCCAGAAACAGAGGTTCTCCACTGTGAATGAAACAGCGCATGCATCAGCTACCTGCAGGAGGCGCTCATCACGATGCCAATATGGAGGAGAATTGCCTTTCATAGAGGGATCATGATTATTAATTTAGCAGATGCTAGATCCTATTTTTTTTTTTTTTTGAGAGGGCAGGGTCAGTCAGTCCCTGGAGTAACTGATCGACGGCCCAATAGTGAGGTCACTCAGCTGACTCTGGGATTTGAGCTGATGACCTCCTGCAATGAATCCCAATCTGCTGAGTCACACACTGCCCAAATAGGCCCGCAGTGATCAAATAATGAATATGATTCTTACTTGCTGACGATGCCTCCATGAAGCTGATCTACTTGGGCGGGGGGGTCTACATGCTGCTCACCACTGAACTCCTTCTCCAGGTACTCCCTGAACTTGCACCGTCCCAGAGGGTCCCTAAGGAGCTCCGTGAAGCCGAACCCCCATCGTTCCACCCGCAGCTTGGTGGGTGTCTCCACCCTGCACCAGGAGGCGTGGAAGTGAAGAGACGACAGTCACCTCTGGGGGTGTGGCCCTGAAGAGGCAGGATGGGGCGCGGTAACGCACACTCACATGTCGGCATTCAGCGTCCAGAGTGCCGTGTCATCTGTTATCCAGGGGTTGCTGGGGGGGCAGCCTTGCATCATGGGGTCATGGTTCAGGTACTGCTCGCTGAACTTAAGGAAGCTGAACACAGAAGACCAGCCATTCCCAGTTTTAGTCCTACTTTCTATAATCCTTGCAAGTCATCAAATATTCAGGTTCAATGCTGGCATATTCCAGCAAACTGGAGCTCGAAATGGTGACGAAATGATTATACGTCATTGAACCCTATAAGGAAATTCTCTTTTCATCTCCTCCATCTTGCTCTCCATAGGTGAGAGAAAGCTTGGTAGCAAAGGGCAGCTGCCCGTAGAGGCTCCCAGGAACCTGGGGGTTAAGGGCCTTGTTCAAGGACCCACAAGTGTGCTGAAGCCAGGCTTGAACCGGCGACCTTCTGATCAATATTAAGTAATTATTTGCAGTTAAATACAGTTCAATTCAGTTTAATAGTCAACCGGTTTCAATATTAGTTAGGCATCATTAATCCAGGATATGTGTGACTCTGAGATTTATGGTGAAAGATGGATGGGCAGATGGACGAAAGAACGAAATAACGAGGTTAGATTTTCACAAAGAGCAGTCCCCAGCATTTTTGTCAGAATTAACATGAAATAGATCCCCCCCCCCACCAATCAGAGGCACAGTATACAGAATACCCAGAGATATCCCCCAGTTAGGGACTAATGTGGACTGGTGTCGAACCAGTGGTCCCCCAGCTATGCTGGGACTGAGGCTGAATCACAGGTGTTGGGGGGGGGTAGGTGGGGGAGGCTGTTATCCAACCTTTCCAGGCAGATGGAGGACTTGACCCTCGAGCGGCCCAGGGATTTCCTGATGTGTTCAATCTGGTGTCGGGAGCCATGAAAAATCACACGGGGAATATAAGAGTCAGAAAAAACACATCCAATCCCTGATAAGAGCCATGCTGTTGTACCTTTAAACAGAATTTGTCAATATCTGAGAGCCAACAAAAGAAAACGACAACACAGATGTAGATCCTTCCGAAGCAATTTTCTTATGACAGCATTCTTAAGAGCCCACTTAATCACCCTCTTTGGTTGTTCTTGGCAACCATCCCATCAGCTGAAATAGGTTCACTCTAAATTCTTTCAGGCTTACCTCTCTTTTGTAGTAGTCCGCGTTCTGTTCTGTAAAGAAGGAAGAAACAAAACCGTCTCTAAACATGATATAAGCCACATGTTTATGGGAGTTTTACTTGCGCAAAAATGTTCTGAGGGCACAAGGTTCATTGGTTCAGAGAGATAACCAATCAGACTGTAGAAGTGGTGGATACAGGCAACTAGAGGAGGGGGGGGGGTCAACCAATCAGATGTCTTGTTCCTGCCTCCTCTAGTTCCTTAGACCCACCTCCTCTACAATCTAATTGGTTATCTCTCTGAACCAATCATTTTTCCTTCTGCCCTCAGAACATTTTTGTGAGGGTAAAACTCCCACGAGCGAATCACATGCAAGGAATCAGACAGTAGGAATTCTGCTCACACTCAGCTCCTGGCTTTACTAAGCAGACATCCAGTCTAGAAACCATGAATAATATAGCACTATTACGA
Organism: Brienomyrus brachyistius; assembly: GCF_023856365.1. Classification (NCBI taxonomy): domain Eukaryota; kingdom Metazoa; phylum Chordata; class Actinopteri; order Osteoglossiformes; family Mormyridae; genus Brienomyrus; species Brienomyrus brachyistius. The sequence goes on from NW_026042456.1 coordinate 159,493, forward strand.
GTATGTATTGTGGGACTGCTGACGTACTTACGTTAGCATGGAAAACGAGAGCAGGAAGTGAGGAAGAAGTGAGACAGAAAGATGAGCACAACGAAGTGCTGTCACACTCACACACGAGCTTCCCTCGGATGCCCTCCCACCAAAAACACTGATTATCACTTCACTTCCTTGGGTAATTTGGGGGCCCAAGGCAACAGCCTATTCTGCCTATAGCTGCCATATATATATAGATATTAATATACATATTTTTTCTTCATGACTTTGATCTTATCTAGGCCCCGAGCGGCTCTCTTGTTTGCCCGGATCCGGTCCTGTGACTGACAGAGGCGATAAACAGCAGGTACTGGCATTACGGAAAAAATGTATATGCTTAATAAAAAGCTCAGACCAGCTGGACTCGGGAGTTGTGCCGGTTCCTTCGCTCAGGGCCTTGTTCTTGAACGCTGAATGTTCCCGGCTGCAGAAAATCAGAGGGTGAGAAATCCTTAGCTGAACTTCAGATGAAGAGTGAGCTCGTTTCTCTCAAGCAGACTGACGCCGGTCTAACGCTGCATTAATACCCCTTAGCACTACTGGTCACATTTCCCATGATGCCACTGGGTACAGCCCATGGCGACACTGCCCAGTAGGGGACAGTGTGACAGCTTTCCAAAAGGACCATTCGGTCCTGGAGGGCCAGTCGGTGACACAGTATCCATGATCAGGACTGGGGTACCCTGCTTTACAGAATAAACTAACCAAATGTCGATACTGAATGCAATCTGATTTAACATGGTTTCCTTAAATCCCAATTAAAGTGCTTCAGATCAGCTCAGGACTTAACAGCAGAGAGACTATTTGGCAAATTATTACGCTGCTATTTGCAATTACATCCATTATCTCTCCGCTAACATGCAGCATTAAGCCTGAGCCGCAGGAATAGAGGTCAGATAATGGATCCGGTATTCCGGAGGTGGGATCCTCTTCCAGCTCGTTTAAAAGGCCCAACAAGTGGGGGGGTGGTGGGGGGGGAGACGCAAACACAGCATGTCTGCATTTTAGCTTCAGGCCGTCTCCCAGTCCCTTCGCACTCCTCTCTCCCAGATCCAAGCATCACCAGTCTTAGCGATGCGTCTCGTGTTTCTCGGGCAAAGAGAAAGGAGGCAGGAAGCGGCCATTTTGTCATTTGCTGGTTTTAATCCCCCCCCCCCCCCCCAGCTTCCCCCGTCCACCTGGCCGTACCAGAGTGCAGAGCGTCCCTGCCTTTTAAACACGAGCAGCACCTGACTGGGGGGCCCTACGCTGCGTGGTTTTTGGCTCAACTGTGTTTCCGTCTAATTGGCGTCAAAACGGTGGGTTTCATCAATGAAGGTGGTGTGTGGCTGAGCGGGTTGGCAGTCGCCGCCTATGACTGGAAGGTTGCCGGTTTAAATCCCACAGTCAGCAGAGTGACATCACCACTGGACCCCTGAGAGAAGTCCCTAAACCCCCAACTGCTCTAGTCTCAATAAAAGGTACATCTGCAAAATAAGCTGAATTTAGGATGTGATCCGCAGCTGCGTGGCTGCCATTCCCACCTCCTGATGCCGCCCCGGATGGGGATAATGGCCCACATAAACGCTGATGCTTATTAGCCCTGAGAGATGCTGCGCACCCAGCAGAAAGGGGCCCTAGTGACGGCCGGGATTAAGCCAGATACACACCACACTCTGCTCCTGTCCCACACTTTCATTCTCCACTCTCCTGTGTTATTCATGAACTCCAAATTACACTCAGCGAGGGTGCAGTTGCTCATTCCCGCAGCCTGCTGTCCTGTCTGTCTTCTGAAAGCTCTCGTCCCACAGAACATAGGCTTCTTCCCAGCTAAGTAAATATTTCATGATCACACTGAAGCAGTAGTGGGTTATCAGGCCTGAAGTGATATATTCCTCCCCCACAAAGTATGCATGGAGACACTCTGTGTGTCTTACTTAACGAAGATAAAACTCCCCCCCCCCCCCCCCCCCCCGTGAATTTTGCTGAGCTCAATGCTCTGGAGATGACGGAGATCGAAAATTATACCGGAAATGTTCCATATGTCCTTACAGATGTTTCCTTTGCCTTCCTTCATTGAACAAACCCGTTGTCGTGGGAGAGAACTGCACAACCCCCCAGCTCTCTGTGGGGGAATGGGACCCTGCCTATGCCTTCCTGCCAATCCTGCCAAGTTTCCCCTGTAAGTTGAAGGATCTCCTAACAGGCCTGCATGTAGATTAATGTCATACCCAGGACAAAGCAATTGCAGGTTAAGGCCCTTGCTGAAAGGCCCAACGGAGTAGAATCACTCTGGGCATTCACAGGATTTGAACCAACAACCTTCCACTTGCTTGCACAGATCCCTAGGCCCAGAGCCACCACTCTGCCCCACAACCTCAAAAAAATCCTAGAATCGCCCCCAGCCTGAGGCGATATTCGAGCTGCCAAGGTGCATTGAGTTCAGGTTTACCCAGTGTGTGCTTTACTCTAATCACAGCATACTGGGTTTTCGCCGGGGCAGATGTAGGGAGTCAGGGGTTTCGGGGGAGGTGCTTACTGGCGGTCTGTTGACGAGCCAGTAGGCCTGTTCCTGACATTCCAGCACGATGCGGTCCGCCTTGCGCCTCTGTTTGGCTGCCCTGGTAGGAGCAGAGCAGTCGATGGAGAGTCAGAAAGCATACTGGGTAATTAGCATATAGCGGTAATCACTGAACTGCAAGGTAGGGTTTTCATTTTTCTGTTTCCTTTTTCACTTAGAAATGGATTTCCGACTCTAGTGTTTAGGCTGAGGTCTGATTTAACAGATAGGAGGGAAATTATGACCACACACCATGTTACTTTTTAATTTAGGTAACATCATCATCCTCTTAATACGAGATTTATTCATCCATTCTCATCTGTCCCCTTGTGTGCATTTATGAAATTGATTTCATAGCTCGATGCGACAGTATTCCCGGGCTGGGGTGGGGTTTACCTGAGCTGCTCCTTCGCCTGCATCACCACGAAGTCCCAGGTGTGGTTGATCCGTTTGTGCAACATGTTGTAGCTGTCCTGCGGAGACGATGTTTAAATGCGACATTGCCAGGTCGCACGGCTGGCTGCGTTGCTGCATGGGTTCACGTTATGACTCACAGGCCGAACCCCTCCCAGGATATCAGCTGGCAGTGTCGGATTCACAAACCCTCTTACTGATGAGAACCTAAAATGCGTTGACCCTGACGCAACATGGCGGCAAGTTGGTGGATGTCTATGTGCGATCCTACTATGTGCATAATTGGTGGGAGGTTTTCTTACACAAAAATGTTCTGAGGGCAGAAGGAAAATGATTGGTTCGGATAGATAACCAATCAGATTGCAGAGGAGGCAGGACCAAGACATCTGATTGGTTGCTCCTGCCTCCTCTAGTTGCTCGGATCCACCTCATGTACAATCTAATTGGTTATCTCTCTGAACCAATCATTTTTCCTTCTACCCTCATAATATTTTGTGTAAGTAAAACTCCCATGAGCATTCAGCTATCACATGATCTCATCAAGCAATGCTTCAGACCAGCGAATAAGAATAGCATTGAAATGTACATAAATAAAAATTTTCTCTTACCTTTTCATAGTCTATCAGCTGCCCTTGCTTTCTGATATTCTTCTTAGTCAAATAAATCGCTTTAGAAGAGCAAAAGAAAGACATGGCAAGAAACTGTGTTTTTCTATTATTCTAGTAAAGGGAAGTAATGATGTAATAGGCGAGCACATGATTAATAATTGGTAATCACCGTAATCTAGCTCGGAGGCTGGCCACTGCTGAGAGCTCCAGAAGTACGGAGTCTAGCAAAAAGGAGATGCTGTCATTTGAAACTATTCAGAAGCAGCGTGACAAAGGTGCTTTGTGATTTAACATGTCAGGGACAAGGCGGGTGGAAGGCATTTTGCTACTTTAACTGGCATTGGTTCTCATACATCAGTGTTTCCCAATCCGGTCCTCGGCGACACACAGATGATCCACGTTTTTGCTCCCTCCCAGCTCCCTACCAGACAGTCTACGTTTTTGCACCCTCTCAGCTCTGGAGCCCGGACCAGATTGAGAAATACTGTCCTACACGGTAATTCCGCAGTCTCTCCAACGAATAGTTTCGATATGCGTGCCCCCCCACATGGCCACCACCCTCTCGCACTGCCCTCCATCTGAAGAAACCGTGGTTTTAGGTTACCTGGAAGCGATACGGCGTCTCGTCGGGCCGCAGGACGAGCGTCCTGGGGTCCTTTAGGGGGTAAATGTAGCCGTGCTTCACGATCAGATTCCCCACATGAAGTGCCTCTGAAAACACACAAAGTGGTCACTCATTTCCACGTAAACTACTCAAAGCTCAAACAAATCCACTACTCGTAGCCCAGATTTAGGCATAGTAATTCTCTAAATTTTTGTCAGTGGAATACAGTAGAACACACGATAACTAGAAACTGAGTAGGCATATTATATTTTATTTTACGGTATAGCAAGTAACTGGAAAAAACGTTGACATGGTGCACAGAATAAGCCGCGGGGATGGTGCATTCCTCATCGGAACTATAATTAATTACGAGTAATTGGGACTTTCCACTTTCCGGCTGCCTCCGCGGCCATTGGCAGTCAGGCGCTCCCGGGGGTTTCAGACCGGCGCAGCAACAGCGCTGCTAGGGGGAAGCCTAGTGTTTACAGGGAGGGGTAACTGCTTACCGGGGCAACAGGTTTTTTGCCCATTCAAGTCTGTTAATGCATCTGCCATCTACTGCCTAAAAGTCCCCTCCTTTCCATTCCGACTTCTTTTCCAATCTGGGCTGTAAATCAGGGAAATCTGCTCCCTTGCTATTTAAAACCTCATCTGCATCGCCCGGGAATTCAGGACAACAGCGTCTTGCAGAAGTGCATAATGAGGGAGACGGATAGCGATATTTCTCCAGGCATGACTGACTGCCTCTGGCTATCAGCGAAGTTTGCATCGGGACTATCAAACCGTACAGCTCAGCATGCGTAGCGGCGCGACTCGGGACTGGCCTACAGATTATTTGTACTAATAGCCTCTCAGCAGAAAGATAAATAATTCAGCAGATAAATTGACGCCAGGGGAAGAAAATCCCAAAAGCTTCAGGCGAATGGGGTGTCTATGTTATGGACAAGCTCAATTCTGACATTTATTAATTCACAGGCTCAGCAATATCAATGGAACAGAACATGCTTCTGTCAGACACGTGAATTGCATATGCTTACACATAAATGCAGCTAGGCTAATCTGTTGTATGGATGACAAATTCTATTACTTCATTTGTATTTATTATTCAAAAGACTCGTTTATTTCTGTTATTTTATTACAAAAAAAAAAAAACCTGATGACGTCTTTCGCCAGCAGGGGCGCCATCGTCGTCACGAAGGGAAAAAAACAATCGATTAACCTCACATAAGAGCACCAGGTAACGCTTCCCTACATACTTCTCGGCCCTACCTTCTTCCATGATGGAGTACTTCTGAATTAGCCACTCCACGATATCATTTCCTGGGAAGGCATAGCGAGGAAGGCATCTAGTTAGAGTCGAGAAATGCATTAAGCCGTCATAAATCAAAAACGCTGAACTCGATAAATAAATTACATAAATAAATATGAGCGCAAGGAGATCGATGACAGTCTTAATGCACAGGATTCCCGAAGACCGCCGATGTATGGGCTTTCCTGTGAAGGGCTTAAATGACCATTAGGACCCGGCCCCCGGGACACTGCACGGCCGGGTGTAAGACAACCCGGGCGGCACGAAAAATTATTTTTAAAAAGTAAAATATGTATCGTGCACCTGTCATCGCATGTGGAATCACTGTGATTAACAGTCTTTGATTCTTCATCTTTATCCCCATGTCGGGATCTTGCATCGCCACAATGACTTGTTCAATCTGGGATAAGAAGAATAGTCAAAATCGTGAAATCAAGGTGACGACAGACATAGTGAAAACGTTCAACCTAGTAATATAATAATTGCTTAATGTGTGATTTGATATGTAATCGTTATATTCATCATTAAATCACCGGAGAGACACACTCATATATTTAGGCATATATATAAGTAAACTACAAGGTTTTTCCTCTGACTATCTTAACTGCACGTCAAAGACGTTATCGGATATTCCCGACTACAGACTTTCGGTTTGATCATTTATTCGCGTTATTAATTCGGCTCCTGATTACATTAAACTAAACATGCTCAGATTGTTACAACCTTTGCTTGTCGGTTATTTTTGGGATCTTTCTGGATGGGCTCAAGGCGGGGTCTGTAAGCACAAGCAAACTGCCAGCACTTTTGTTTTACATGAAAATAGTTTGATGTCGGCCTATTGCGTTATTGTCTGGCTATAATTTGGAGGCAATATTAAACAATAGGCCCATATATTGTAAATATACATGTTGTGTTGTTTTGTTGTTATCACAAACGTATAGCCTGATCATAAATTTCATGGATACCTGGATGTTGTATGTTCCATTATATTTATGAATGAATGATTTATGTGAAGTCTGGCTTAGATTCGAGAATTAATCATATAGATTAAAAAAAGTTTTCATTTAAAACTTATCTCATATAATAAAATCCTCGTCCGAACGAACATATGTCAGAATGAAAAAACATTTAAATTATTTTTGTGATGCATCAGTATCAATAGCTACAACGTCATAACAGATATAGATATAATGCGGTTCATACTTTTGAAGTTGATGCGTATCTCCCGAAAAAAATCAACTCCAGAAGAGTCCGCGTCTGTAAATGCCTGAACTTCGGAATCGATCCTACCTTTGTTAGGCGCGGCATCTGTGTCTTGCAGCTGTTCCCTTGGATAAAGATGTTAATTGTCATGCTTACAGCATCTCGATCTCCGGCGTTTGTGAAGTTGGGATTGATGCTGTCCTGTGTTTTTTTTTTCCTTCCACACTTAAGCTCTGCTTGTTACTGCCCCATAGCGGAGCGCAAGTGAAACGGACTACCGGAGATTTGCACTGTTTTTCTGTTAGTGTGTATAATCAAAATATGACTCAGTTTGGCCAGTTAGAAAAATATGATAATAGAAAAGTATTCTTTTCCTCTCACTTTTTTTTCTTGATTTAATTACCGACTTCACGTACTTACACTGTGTCCCGTTGCACGATGTAATATTGCGAAACTATGATTTTGTGGCAGTGTTTTGTAAAGGAATTTTCCGTTTAATCATCGTCTTAGTATAAAGCTATATGGTTGTTCTGGTATCAGTGGACGTACATTATGTATTTTTTCTTCTCTTGAGCACCATGGTCATGACATGAAGCTCAGTCATTGATTACTCGCAAATGTTAGTAGTCATCCGCTGTTTATCTTGAAGATGTAAAAGTAGTGCGCGTATATCTCCTCGTTAGTATAGTGGTGAGTATCCCCGCCTGTCACGCGGGAGACCGGGGTTCGATTCCCCGACGGGGAGAGTCTGCATCTTTTTGCCTCGGTCTCAAAAGGCACCAAGCTAGAACCGGCCCCGTGTTAGTGGAAACGGGGCTTGTGACTTGTACTCATGCATAATATTCTGCGGGTCGCTCAGCAGCGCAGCATATGAAACTAGACTCGGATTGTAAGTGTGTGGTTTTGATAATTGATGTATGGATGGATGGATCCTTAATAAGAGATATAAACAATAAGGTCCAGTCGCCAACTAATCATGTAAAATACGTCATAAACTCATGGTTGTTAAACCCAGAATAAAAATGAAGACGTATAACTAGGAAAGTCAACTTGCACATTTCAATTTTGGTTCGATATAATCACGTTGTCCTTAACCCTCCAGTGCAGGAGGGGACGGTAATGCGCATCGAATGTTTCCGAACCTGTGTGTGATACAACCGAGGAAGAGCCGATGACTTCGGGGGAGGAGGGGCAGGCGACTCGGAAGAAAAAGCAGCAGAACCCAATGCAGCCTGTAGCCCATTCAAAGGCCTACTGTTGGACCTCTGCTTATTTTGCAATACGTCTTTAGTACGGACTGAAAAATGTCCGATTTCGATGAGTTTGAGAAGCAGTTAAGCGAAAATCGGCAAGGTAAGTTTGGCTTTGAAGATCGGTGTATGCTCCCTGTTTTAGGGTAATAAAGTGGCCGGCGTGTCCTAGCGCCGAGGATGGTGCGGAGGGCACTTCTGCTGGTTCCGAAAAGAAAAGCGCGGCTGGGAAATCGGTGCCTTTTATCCGAGCGCTCGCCGATTCTGAAACCTGCCCGATTCTTCTTCTCCCAGCTGCCGCAGGATCCCCGAAAACTGACCGCTTTGGTAAATCAGTGACATTCTTTGCTTGGCATTGTTATAGAGATCGCTAGGCCTGCATCCATCAGTGCCCGGCGTACATAACATGGACATTTCAATGAAACGTTATTGGGGTGCACTCGATGTGAAAGCCTGCGGTTTTATTTATTTAATTATTTACCATTATACACTTGGATCATAAATTGCGACCCGCGTATTTTCATTCGCAGTAACACACTATGCATGGATGTTTGTTGCAAGCGTTATATTTTCAAGATCACGTTTAAAGTTTTATGCAAATAAAAACGACCGCGACCACTTGATTTAAAGTCCGCACTTAATAACAGTGTTAGTTACTTGGTTTTTAAATACTACGACGAGTTTTCTATATAATGATATGATTTTGTCTCTTTCCGATGCACAATAGCCTTTCCCTTGGGTCCGAAATGCTGGCCCTGTCATCCGTACAGAATAAGTCTTTCTCACACGATCGCCGTTTCTTCATGATGTATAGACTCTAAAAATCAGCCGCGTTCCCTGGAATCATAACAACTGCTTTTAGGTCGTTATTGCAAAGTCTTGCACCTGTATCTACCTTTACAGCGGATAGCAGTAACTAACAATGATGTACAGTTATATAACAATACACATATAACTTCATTAAAGTGCAGAGAATCCAGTAAACTGAATAAACTTAAGCCATACTAACGCAACTGAAATATACAACATGCGTTACAACGGAGTCGAAAGTAGGATTGATTTATGTACCTATCAAATGGCAATCTTGTCATATCAGCTCCTTATCACTAAATCACTAAAATGTCATTCGAAACGACCTGATTCGGCTAGACGAGCACTAAGTGCCGCCGTGTTTGATAAACTAGCAGTTCCAGTCATTCATATCTGCGCTCTGACTATGCCTGCGATTGCGGTAATTGGTTATTACCGATTTACGTAAGATGCATTGGCCGCTCCGTGTCTGTACTTTTGCAGCGGTGCATTACCGTAACGCTGTTATAACTGATGCATGAAGCTGATTCCTCGAGCAGCACCTGCGTTTAAATGCTTCACTGAAAACTGCACCTTCAGGGATTTATTTAAGCTTCTATATGAAGGACCTGCTGGTATAGAAAGGTGATATTTTATTGCTAGTTTAATAAAGTGCTGTCTGTCAGATTGAAACGATATTAATTACCCATCCATCGTCCAACCAGTTATCTTAGTCAGGCTCCCCTGGAGCCTATTCCAGGCAAATTCCCCATACAGAGAGCAGAGGCAAAATTCAGGCCTCCAGACTCGGAGGCGTGAGGCAACTGTACTCACCACTGTGCTCCTATATCATTAATTAGTCTGGTTATGTTTTTATTGTTTCACAACAGACTGACATTCAAGGGGATGTCCTTGTGCCCTTGAAATTATTAGCCATTGAGAGATGGGTGTGTTTGTTTCAGGAGGGTGTGATTGAATATGTGAATTGAATGGAGGTGCTTCATTCTGGTGAGGAAACTGGGGAGTTAGACCCCGTACCACATCTTGGTCTCCGTAAGTGACTTTTAAGGCATAGCGCTGGGTCAGTCAGCATCCAGCACCCCAGGGAAGTTGGTAATATGATTACTCTGTGACTCATGGGCTTCAAACCCACAACCATCCGGACACACATTCATAATCCCTCTGAGTTACACATCTTGGATTTATCGAAATGGATGGTAGGGGGGCAGTCATGTCGCTCCGCCCACCGTCTCACTGGTACCACGGTGTCGTCCCCCAGAGCGGGAGAAGGAGCGACACAAGAAGCGTAGCCGCAGCCGGTCTCTGAGCCGTGGCGAGAAGCACCGCCGCTGGAGCAAGGACTCCAGGGGGCGGAGTCACGAGAAGCGCAGCAGCAGCCGCGACCGCAAGGGTCGTGACCGACGGAGCAGCTCACGCGAGCACAAGAAGCACAGGTACCCCCCCTCACGGTCCCGGTTACAGGCACTGAAGCTGATATCTAGCATGGTTTGAGGCCTCTTAACAAGTTTCTTTCACAATCAACCAATTGGTTTCTTCGTGGTGGGAAGGGGGACTGTACCCATATTAAATTTTAACTGGCGTTTATAAGTAGCCCCCGCCATAGCGATGGGACCTCAAAGCCAGCCTAAAAAGTGGCGCATGGTCACACCCTCATGACCTTAAACTGCCTGCGATCCAAAGTTAAATGTAAACATTCTGCCATCTGTTTGTTTTTGCCAGATTCTGAGTGTTTACACTGTATTGTTTGGGGAAAACAACCTTCTGTTTTGTGTTTGGGCAGCTACTCTCCTCGGAGAAGCCGTAAGAAAAGGACATACAAGTACTGGGATGTTCCCCCTCCGGGATTCGAGCACATCACCCCCATGCAGTACAAGGCAATGCAAGGTTTGGATGCGACGCTTCCATGTGTGCTAGTTCAGTATTGCAAGGTTATGGTATATTGGTTGCAATGAAAGCATTTATTCTGGAGTGCCCTCCTCCCCCCTGCTGGTCAAAGAGGGAATAACACTTGGGATGATTTCAGACAGTGTGAAGAGAGCTTAAACCTAGGGGTTAGAAGCAAATGAAGGCGACGATCCGGATGTTCTGGCCGTCCCTGGTTGGGGTCTTGAAGCCCTTTCTCCTCCCCACAGCTGCAGGGCAGATCCCCACGATAGCTTTACTGGCAACATCCACCACCAGCGGCGTGGCAGTGACGCCCACCCAGGTGCCGATGGTCGGCAGCCAGATGACCCGGCAGGCCAGGCGGCTTTATGTCGGCAACATCCCCTTCGGCCTGACGGAGGTGAGTCCAGGCAAAGTCCCGCGTTGCCTTCTGTCATGCATACTGGTGTCATGTGTAGCTCAGTGAGTTAGGACACTGAGCCGGTCACAAGAAGGTTGTTGGTTCAAATCCCTTGGGCAGCAGAGTGATTTCACCATTGGGCCCCCGAGCGCAGCCCTTAAGCACTATTTGCTCTAGGAACTGTCTGGTCCTGCTTCTTCAATGAAATGTATGTTGCTTTGGATGAAAGTGTCCGCAAAATAAATAGATAAATGTACTAGACTTGTCAGTCATTTTTTTTCTCGTTTGCCTGTTTTGATGTCTTCAGACGTCTGCCTGTCTTCATTCAGTGTGTCTGCCTGTCTTTTTAGGAGGCCATGGCGGATTTCTTCAATACCCAGATGCGATTGGCTGGCTTATGTCAAGGTCCCACCAATCCCGTCCTCGCTGTTCAGATAAACCAGGACAAGAACTTTGCCTTCCTTGAAGTAAGAGTCTTTCCTGCCTAATGGCTGCTGTGTCCAGGCGGAGACCGCAGCCTTCCCTGATTAACGACGTTCTTCGTTCTGCCCTAGTTTCGGTCCGTGGATGAGACCACGCAGGCAATGGCCTTCGACGGCATCATTTTCCAGGGTCAGTCGTTAAAAATCAGGCGGCCCCACGACTATCGCCCCCTGCCTGGCATCTCAGAGCAGCCCGCCTTCCACGTACCAGGTCCGTTTTGCTTGTCGCCGTCATAACCTTAATCTTTATTTACCTTTGAAGAGCCGATCGGCAAGGCCAGTTTTTTGTACTCGTTACGGACTGACTGTCCTTCGCAAGCTGCGGATGTCTTGTCATATAAAGAGGGAGACTTTCACTTTTATTTACTTAATGTTGTAAATATTTAGCAGACAGTTTTATCCAAAGTGAAGAATGTTTTTTTTTTTTTTTTTTTTTTTGAGAAATCAGGGTCAGCCTGTCCCTAGAGCAAACTCGCCGGCCCAGTGGTGTGATCACCAGTGATGTGAACCAGTGATCTTCTGATGATAACGCTGGCATCCTAACCAGCTGAGCCACACACACACACACACAGCTCAGTCACTCACTTCTTACTGTTAACATAGGGGTGTTGTGTGGCTCTGTGATGTTTGCCCATGAAAAGAAGGTTGCTGGTTGGCAGGGTTGGCAGAGTGATTTCACCACTGGGCCCTTGAGCAAGGACCCTAACCCCCAAATTGTTCTAGGGTTGCTGGCTCCTATTCTAGTTAAAAATTCTGGACACACCTACTGAAAATGACTTGTTTTTCAGCAAGATAATGACCCAAAGCCCACCTTGAAGGTTATGCAAGTAGCTTATTACCTTGTGAACTAGGAAAGAGATGGTCCCCACAGCCCCCCAACCTAAACTCTATAGAGCTGGTTTGGGATCAGTTGGATGAGAGTAAGAGTAAGGTAGCCAGCTTGCGCGCAGAACTTGTGGAAACTCGAGGACTGTTGGAGAAACGGTCCAGGTGGGTACATATGTTAGCTGGTTGAGTCCGCAATGCTGTCATCGAAGCCAATGGCTCCTATTTTGAAGAGACAAAAATTTTGTCTTTGCAGTACTTCATATGCATAACTTCCATGCCCAAAGGCCTTTTACTATAAGGTGAATAACAGCTAAAATAGAGACAAATGCATTAAGAGCAGGTGTGTCCATACTTTTGACTGGTGCTGCATGTGTCAGCATCTCCCATGGAGAGCAAGATGGGAGAGACAAAAAACAGTCGTCAAACTGCCCCAGTATTTAGGTATTTTTTTGCTGGAGTTACATTTATCTGATATTATATAGGAGATAACGACGTCATACTGATTTGAAGTTGGCTTATTTCACTCGCGCCGTTTGCTCGTGGTCATTATCCGGCATGTTGACGGTTTGCTGTGATCGGCCGGCTTTGGGCGCCGTGCCGCTCTGTCTGCAGGGGTCGTCTCCACCGTGGTTCCAGACTCGCCACACAAGCTCTTTGTCGGAGGCCTGCCCAACTATCTCAGTGACGATCAGGTACCCCGCCCTCAGTCTCTGTCGCCGGGGAGCCGACCCACAACCCTCCTGTGTTTCTGTCCCACTGCTGCACGTGGAACTCAAGCAGGCATGCACACACACGCACACGCACGCACGCACGCACGCGCACGCACATACATACATAAAATAAACACTCGTCTCTGTGTAACTGATTAGTAGGAAAAGAAAGCCTGTCAAAGTTACCTCACCGCTTAAAATTCATTACAAGATACTGGGGGGTCAAATGTCAGCATCATGTTTAAAGCTAGCTGCTGAAAATAGCCGCACATTTGAGGTTTTTTTTTTTTTTTTTTAAAGATATTCATGGGATTTATTAAACATTTATTAGACATGTAGGTAATGAGTTGACAGTTACATTACGCTCATTGTTTATCCAGCTGTAAATTATGAAGATATTGAGACCCCGCTAATGTAAAAGGTACGTTTCCCAAAACCTCATGTTATCGACTTGCATAGTTGGAACCATTCAGTTGTTATCTAATGTTGTTAGCAAATAACCTTATTAGCAACAAAGGCTTTGGGAAACGTGCCTTACAGCTGGCGGCTTGCCAAACCAGTCACGTAGCCAGTCCCTGTGCTGCCTGTTGCTGGGTACCCTGGAATATTTGTATATCGGGTTAATTGCTGAGTGTTAGTCGGATGAATCAGCCGCGTCGTTTTGCTGCATGAAAATTTAAAATCGAGTCATCTGCGCGTCACCTAACTGACGAATACCTCCACATTGCCGTACACCTGTGTTTGCCCAATCCCAGTCCTCGGGGAACCGCCGACTGTCCACATTTTCGCTCCCTCCTAGCTCCCAGCCAATCAGGAACACCGAATACCTGGTACAGGTGTGCTGAGAGGAAGCAAAAACGTGGACTGACCGGGGGGGTACCCCCGAGGACTGGGCTGGGAAACACTACCATAGACTGTGCTTGAAATGTGGGGGAGATCGACCAAGTCCCCAAACGCTTCAGTATTCGCAGACGTGCCGTGTCTCACGTCCATGTCCGCACACTGAGAACGATGACTTCACATCCCGTTAACAGCGATGGGGAGCTGCGGAAGAATCGTTCCCTACATTGCTGTGTCGCTCGAAAGGCAGAAAATACTTCGGACCTTTTTCCCGGTGAACGATTATCAGCTTCACTGGAGTTTTCACATCGTGCCCCATGCCCTATTCTGTTATGACGTCAGTGATGGATAATATTACCATAACAACATGCACAGATGAGGTCGTCTTACTCTGAAAGTGTTGAAAGGGTCACATTTTAGACATTTTCTACTTCTCATTAGCATCTTTTATGATTTTTTTTTTTTCTTCCTATATCGCCACCCCACTGAAATCGGCCCATTATAGACATAATCCATACAGGCATTTAATAGTTTACCTATTTATTTTGCAAAAGTTAATCGCAAAACGTTTTGCGTCCACCCCTGCATTGTAACATTTTGAGCTCCGGTGTCCCACTCACTTTAGCCTAAACTGTTAAAAATGGCAAGACTCAGCCCACAAGATAGTGATCGCGGTTTCAGTGAAAGGTAAGTGAGAAGTGCAGTCAGTTTGTTTTTCTTTGATTTTTTTCCTCCTTTTCGGATTGTCATCGTAATCTTTCTTATCCAGTGTGAGTCACATGTAATCCAAGTCAAGAGGAAGGCTGTACCAAAGCAGCACTGGGGGGAGAGAGTTTGAATCCAGCAGAACTGTTAATGTATTTCACGTCAAAGCCAGTAAATGTGCCATAGACAGGTGAAATGGAAACCGCTGCTTGTATCCTGGTGTTTACATTTTTTTTGCAGTCCCTGCTACCGCTTTGATACTTACAGCTCTTTCATTTTTGTTCCCCACTTTGTCCCCAGCTAGGGGCCTGTAAGATCGTTAAGTCTTCGCTCATAATTTGTTCAGTAGTACTGACCTACTGCTGCCATGCCAACATGTAACACAAGGCAAGTAAGACATTCCGTCCCTCGCACGGATATCCTCCCTGTCGACGGCCTGCCCCTGTGGGGGGGCTCTGTCCTGGAGTGCTCTTAAGCATATGGGGTCCTTTTTTTGGGGGTTGAAGGCTGGGGAGAGACTTATTATGCTGATCACAGGGTATAAATTTGATTTTTTTTTTTTTTTGCCCCTAAGAGAAGGTAGGAGGTAGCGCCCTCTTGTGGCTGCCAGTGTCCCAGGTGACTCCTTTCTGAAGTCAGTGGTTAATGCGGCTTTACAGTAGATTCCTGTAGAATAAGTGAGGAATGATGTTAGCAGAGCTATTTCGTCCTGTTTGGCTTCAAGCCGTGGCCCCTTTAGCAGGACCCTGTGGCGGCTCTTAGCTTTACCTGTGAGTTTATCTCCTGTAGGCTTTGTCCCTCTAATTAACTGCACCAATGTGGTTCTTGGTTTTAAGAACAGGAAGTCAGTGATTCGGCTGGGTTTGTGTTCTGCCGAGTCGCCCCCCCCCCCTCCACATTGTATACATGGAACACTTAACATATAATTAGCTGTTTTTATTTAGTTTTTTTTTTATATACCATCTAGCTTAATTATTGTGGCCCTTAAAATCAGATGCAACTCGGTCCATATTTCAAAATTCGTAGTTGGAATTATCAGAGAACTTGATTAGGAATTCAGTTGTGTTGTATATGCTGTAGGATGGGGGGGGGGGGAATCTGTGTTATCATTCATTGACAAGAATCAAAATAGTTACTTTTGTACGCTCCCAGTAAGTAAGTCATGCAGAAAGGGCACAGGGGGCTTTGAGCTCTAGTGTTGCACCGTAATGTCGAGCCACTTGTCATAAAGCCATTTTCCTGATGTCTTCACTGTTTCCTCATGTCGTTTTGCAAAGTTTAACATGCTGCTTCTCCCACAGTTAAGATTAGCATTTCTAGCGAGGCGCCGTGCCTGGACTGTCGGGCTAATCGCCCCCCCGCGTCTCCTCCTCTTGCCCAGGTGAAGGAACTCTTGACGTCGTTCGGACCTCTTAAGGCCTTCAACCTTGTGAAGGACAGTGCCACGTCACTGTCTAAGGGTTATGCTTTCTGTGAATACGTGGACATCAGTGCCACTGACCAGGTGCGTGAGGTGGGGCAGCAGCTGGAAGGTCTGGGGTGACTCGGGGCTTCCGGATGGAATTGCTGACGCTTGTGTGGGATGCATCCCGCAGGCCGTGGCTGGACTCAATGGCATGCAGCTCGGAGACAAGAAGCTCATCGTCCAGCGGGCAAGCGTGGGGGCTAAGAATGCCAACGCTGTGAGTATTTGCCCTCGGCTGCCGCCTTTCTGATGTCCTAAACCCAACTTGGTTCCTGGGTGCCTCCCAGGAAGCTTAATGCCCCTATTTCTTGGGTTTATTTGGGTCCATGTAAATTTCTCGCTGTTACTCGAGACGATTGGACGATCAGGGGGTATCTGACACTCTTGTCGCCCCCCGGGACAGACGGCCATCATCGAGACGCCGGTGACGCTGCAGGTTCCAGGGCTGCAGCGGCTGCAGAGCTCCGGCATGCCCACGGAGGTGCTGTGCCTCCTCAACATGGTCATGCCCGAGGAGCTGGTGGACGACGAGGACTACGAGGAGATCCTGGAGGACATCCGGGAGGAGTGTTGCAAGTACGGCAACGTGCGCTCCATCGAGATTCCGCGGCCCGTCGATAGCGTGGAGGTGCCTGGCTGTGGCAAGGTGGGACCCGTACTCTCCTGTACCAGTGGCAAAAAGAAGACCTCTGTAGGCACTAAACACAGGCTCATGGGAGCATTTCTTGCACAAAAGTGTTTTGAAAACGGAATAATTTTTTGTGTAAGAAAAACAATCAGATTGGTTCAGATAGGCGACGGACAATCTGATTGGCTCAGATAGGCGACGGACAATCTGATTGGCTCAGATAGGCGACGGACAATCTGATTGGCTCAGATAGGCGACGGACAATCTGATTGGCTCAGATAGGCGACGGACAATCTGATTGGCTCAGATAGGCGACGGACAATCTGATTGGCTCAGATAGGCGACGGACAATCTGATTGGCTCAGATAGGCGACGGACAATCTGATTGGCTCAGATAGGCGACGGACAATCTGATTGGCTCAGATAGGCGACGGACAATCTGATTGGCTCAGATAGGCGACGGACAATCTGATTGGCTCAGATAGGCGACGGACAATCTGATTGGCTCAGATAGGCGACGGACAATCTGATTGGCTCAGATAGGCGACGGACAATCTGATTGGCTCAGATAGGCGACGGACAATCTGATTGGCTCAGATAGGCGACGGACAATCTGATTGGCTCAGATAGGCGACGGACAATCTGATTGGCTCAGATAGGCGACGGACAATCTGATTGGCTCAGATAGGCGACGGACAATCTGATTGGCTCAGATAGGCGACGGACAATCTGATTGGCTCAGATAGGCGACGGACAATCTGATTGGCTCAGATAGGCGACGGACAATCTGATTGGCTCAGATAGGCGACGGACAATCTGATTGGCTCAGATTGGCGACGGACAATCTGATTGGCTCAGATTGGCGACGGACAATCTGATTGGCTCAGATAGGCGACGGACAATCTGATTGGTCAGACATGAGGAGTTTGCTGCTATATTTGGCACTAATAGAGATTCTGATGCTGCTATTTTTATTGTCTATTAGTTTGTTATTATTTACAAGTTCTGTTGTGTTTTTGCATTTTTCTCTTCTGGTTAATTAACTGCTGTCTGATTGCTGTGAAGTATGAGTGTGGTGAGTAAGACTCAGGGACTGGAAGTGGGATTACAACTGAAGATAACATGCTTATTCCTTTTTGTATTGTTTACAAATTTCCTTCCGTCAAACATGAGGAGTTTGCTGCTATATTGTGCACTAACAGAGATTCTGATGCTGCTATTTTTATTGTTTATAAATGTGTTATTGTTTCCAAGTTGAGTATTCAATAAATGCTAAATTGAGAAATTTTGTGTATCGTTTGTTATTATTAGTGTGATATTTTACCATGCAAATAGAGGGGAAAACGTCCAATTATCGGCCAAAAAAAATCAGCAGCATATATCGGCCATCGCCTGACCCTGACTCCTAAATATCGGCATCGGCTATTGAAAAACCCATATCGGTCGACCTCTAGTAACAGTACATTCTGTCCAATTCATCCATCGAGTTAAGTCACACACCCACTTGAGGGGGCACTCCGGCAGACGTGAGGATGGGGATGTTCTTTCCGCTATAACATCCACTGCAGAAGTACATCTCGCTCCTGTTCACAGGGCTTACTTCAATGATGAAGCAGGGCTGGTTGTCTGGACAAGTGAAGTTGTCCTGCTGCTGGGTCTCGGTGCCGTTTTTCCACCTAAGCTTGAAGGTGGAAATGTGTTCCAACTTGGTCCCTGGGACTGCAGCATAGCCAAACATCGCGAGCAGCGTCGGCCACACCCACCACCAGAACCATCACACCGTCCTATACACATAAAGAAGAACTAAAACATAGAGTGTTGTGACAATCTATGCGTTAATGTTTGGCAGCATAGGTGATTCGTTAAAATTATACCGAAGAATGGAAAATGTGATATTTAGAATATTTTTTGCCATTTAGTAGCTAATTTAAGCACTTACCCAATGCCTCAATTTGTTTTAGGTCAGTAATGTCTGAGCCAAAAGAATGAATGTATGAATTTAATACAATTCACCCACTCCCACCCACACACAAATCTGAAATTCAATTTATTAAGACACTTCTTAAACATTAGTGCATTAACAAAAAAGGAAAATCTTAAGAGATTCAGTAGGATTTTCTATGTTAGACTTAAGTTAATAGTTCAATAGTTTTTATATATTTCAGTATACCAATTTGACTTTAATGTTGAAACAGATGCTAAAACATGGAATAATTTCATAACTAGAGAAACATGTTATTCACAAACACTAGCAAAGGTAGCTTATAGTTAAACTTACTTAAGTCAGCAAGTCAGGCTACAGTGTGTAAGAATTGTCGTAAACGATAATTTGTCTCAGTCTTACATGACAGAATAAGTAAACAGAAAATATAAAATGGCTGAAACAGCATCATTAACGCCAGCTACAGTAGAGGCGCAGAAAAGGTGTCATGACTGAAGTATTCCCAAACTTTGGAAGACCGCATGCGAGCCTTTTTTGCCGCGTGTTTCTCCAGAGGCTCCGGAGCTCCGCTGGTTGACGCAGCCAAGTTGGCTCATGTGCAGGGGGACAAGCGGCAAATTTCTTTTTTGCAGGGTGGTAGGTGATGTCTCATTAATATTTCTGAGAGAAGTGCTACATGATTGGCCAGTGCATGCCTTACAAAATGGTGCGGCACTGCATCCAAGCCTGCGGCACTCAGAGTCACAAATACAGTGGAAACCATTTGTAGTAATTACGTCTGTCTGGCTGATTTCCAACTAATTGATATTTGTATATTTATTACATGAATATAAGGTAATATAAGGTAATAGAAGAGGTATTTAATGGTTTTCCGTCTGAGGAATTTGCAAAAAACTGCAGTGCATGATGGGTCGGATCTAAAGGCTGCCTAACGTCCTCATCTGTAGGACGACTTACATCAAGACTAGGAAGGTGCATAATGTTCATGCCTGGTTGCGTTTGTTGGTCCAGAAAGTAATTCAATTTCGCCATGTAGGTTACGTTCTTAAAAACTGCTTGGAATATAGCCCGATTATATGCTGTGGGCCTTTTAATTTCTTTGTTTACCAGGTAGGCTACCTTCTTTAAACTGCGTTTTGTTAGACTACATATTTAGGGAGGTCTTTATAAATTTATTGTAGTCTTTATAAATATGTACATAGTTTAGCCTAACCCAGCCACTTAAGGGAGCAAGCCAGCTCAACTAGGTGTCGGTCCCAAGCCCGGATTAATGGGGAGGGTTGGCGTCAAGAAATAAAGAGACTGTATCTTCACTGCATGACTGATGTCAAAATGTGTGAAATATGTGGTTGTATAAATAAATTCATTAAAGTAGGTTAATGATTCTGTGCTGTCTAAATTGTATAGAAAATTTCTACATATAGCCAAACAAATCTCCTCCTGTTTGAAAAGGCATAGAAAAAGCAATTTAGCCACTAAAACTTTACAGTTTTTGTGAGGGACAGTCGAATTCTCTCGTTAAGTTTTTTGTGATCCTGCACCTACACTTTGCCGGCCCCAGGAGGATGGGCTCCCCCTTTGAGTTTGGTCCCTCCCAAGGTTTCTTCCTTCTTGGGAGTTTTTCCATGCTATCGGCGCCTATGGCTTACTCACTGGGGGCTTTGGGTGGGCATGATATAAAGCAAAGCATTTTCCCTTCCAGTTTCCTCCTCTGGTCCACATTGCAGGACCATCAGCCATCAGAAACAGCCCAGACAGTCTCCTTCAGCTTCTTTAGTGTCCTTGGAAGCCAAGGCAGTTTTAGATCTGAGAGGAGGTTTATCAGAAGGACACATATTACGTCGTTTGTCCTGAAATGTAACATGGGGAGGAAAAGTTAAGCGGTTTAGTCAGATTGGAGTCGTTTATTCAGCAGTGGCAGCGCCAGTGACTTAATGCTACAGGTGCTATAGGGGAGTGAGATTATTTAGAGCGGGTGCTTTAGCTTTTCAGCTTATGTAGATGCTGTATAGAAGCACACAGCACGATAAGCTACAGCATGGATAAAATATGATAAAATATGAAATTCTAACGTCTAGCTCACAGAGCCTCTATGTGTACTTTGAAGAAAAAATACACTACAAGTATGCTATAAAAACCGCAAAAATGTCTTACACAATATACAGATTTTACAGATAGTTAAAGAAAAAATGAAACCAATATTTTGGGGGTGCTGTGGGGGTACTATGGTCATTGGAGGAGGAGCTAGAGCCCCCCCCCCAAGCTTTTCCCTGGTGCTGCCACTGTTGTTCAGATTAAAAGTAACCTTGTCATTAATAAACAGTACTCTGATCAAATTTTTGCATGTACAAACACAATCAAAGTTTAACCACATGTTTAGACACAATTCACACACCTGTTACATTTCCATAATGCTAAGACTCTCTACACTTACTTCATCCACTTTCTTGTTTGGTACACAGTCAATTGATGGATGTGTAAGATTATTACCAGACCGTCTGCTGCAAACTCTACAGTTAATGAATGGCTGCAAAAACACACAGACACACAAAAACAGTATTTAAAGAGTGGTGGGCAATAAATACAGTGAGAGAAGGTGTAGTAAAGATATATCTAAAGATTTAAGGCAGAGCTGCTGGACTGCAGGGTTTAATGACACAGAACAATTTTAGAGGAAAGAGCTTCCAAAGCAGGGTCACCTTAAGGCTATATTATACAAAGCAAGTTCATCTAAAAGTATGAACAACAAATCCCGTTTAACTGAACACTGCTCTGTATTAAAATACTGTCCTCCGATCAAGCTAAGTGGTCCTGTAGTTCACTATTTAAAGAGGTAAATTTAAAGGGTAATTCACACTGCGCATCTACCCTGCTCTGACCAGATTTAATTGCCCTTTCACCACAAAACACCACACTGCCATTTAAGGCTGATTTCAACTGCCTGGTAATCCAGCCTTTAAGCCTGTAAACCTACTAAAATTTGAGAATAAGGTGATGGAACTGGCTGTTTGAGGCCACCTATCTATTTGTTACTTTATTGTTGGCTAACTTTCCTCCGCAGGGCATCAAAAAAGTTAACATGAACCTAAATTAATTTGCTAACTGATATGTCCAATGCTCACAGTCACAGTGACTCTTTACTTACCCTCTTGTCCATGAAAATACAGTCAGCCCGATGGTCTGTTGCAGTTGACTTTGGACATTTTGTTGCTCTCAAGAGAATCTCAATGTCAATGTATTCACTGCTGATCTAAATCACATAAACACGTTATATACAAAATTGCCTACAACTGTTTTAAAGGCAATATAACAAACAATAATCACCCAAAAAATGGCAAACTGTCACAGACTTGACTGCAGCAGATTCAGAGAGAAACTGTGAGAAGGTAAAATTGACCAGGGCTGAGATATACAACCATCACTTTCATTGTGAAGAGACATTAAGCATCATATGCATTGAAATTAAAACATCAAAATCAATGTGATTCTCATTAGTTCAGCTTGCAGATGATGAAAGTTTCACACTTTTGTAAACACTTTCTCAGCAGTTACCTTCGGACGGCCCTGGATGTTATAGAAATTCATGTGCTGACGGGTTCCTTGATGAGCATTTTCGACTGCGAGTTTAATGGCCGTCTTGTAGAGTGCAGGGAGACTGTGGTAATCTTGCTGGGCCTCTGTGGAGATAAGCAGAGCTCCATAAGCCAAAACCAGAACCAGCAGGCGGGTCATCTTCCTCTCAGCTTTGAAGGGAGAAGCAGGACTGAGGACACTGATCTGTGGTCCCCTTATCCAGCACGTCCAGGGGCGTGTCCTTCACCCGAAACAAACAGACCTTTGAACAACATTGGAAAACTCTTCAGGATGAATCGAGGCAGGTGGTCAAGTGGGTTTATTGTTATTTCAGCAATATACACAGTACACAGTGAAAGGAAACATTGTTCCTCCTGGACCACGGTGCAAGACAAAGAAGAAAAACAGAAACAACACAAGATGACACAAGTGCGGGCAAGATAGAACTATACAGAGTGAAAGGAGCACAAACAGAGGGAGAAAGTGCAAGATAAACACAAGAGCAACAATACAATACTACAGGACAAGACAGCGCAGTCAAGAACACAGAGTGCAGCCAGAGCTAACCTGAATAGGGGCATCAAGGTTGCCAGGCAGGCAGAGAAACAGAAAATAGAGGTCTACTTCACATACAACAACCCACAGTGGGTGTGGCAGGGAATACAACACATTACAAACTTCAAAGGCAACAACACCGTCACTGTTAACAGCAACGCCCTTTTAGCAAAGGAGCTAAACAGCTTCTTTGCTCGTCTGGAGGAACACAGAGCAGACATAGCCACACTGCCCCCTCCCCCAATCTCCAGCACTCACAGACTCCCTCTGCAGGAACACCACGCGAGAAGGCACATTGCATCTCTAGGTGTGTGGAGTTTAAGACAAGGCAAGTGATGCTACGATAATATAATTCCTTGGTAAGACCCCACCTAGAATATTGTGTGCGGGTTTGGTTACCATACCTTAAGAAGGACATTGCTGCCTTGGAAAAGGTGCAACGTAGGGCAACGAGAATGATTCCTGGTCTTAGAGGAATGTCTAATGAGGAGAGGTTAGCTGAGCTGAATCTGTTTAGCCTCGAGCAAAGGAGACTAAGGGGGGACATAATCCAGGTGTTTAAGATTCTAACAGGTCTGGATGCTGTTCAGCCAAATGGCTATTTCAATGTTAGTTTAAATACCAGAACTCGTGGCCATAAGTGGAAATTAGCTGGAGAACATTTTAAAACGAATTTGATGAAGCATTTCTGTACACAGCGTGTAGTTAGAGTATGGAATAGTCTTCCTGTTATTGTAACACAAGCTAAAACCCTGGGTTCTTTTAAATCAGAGCTAGATAAGATTTTTGAGCTATTAGCTAAGTTCTCCTCAAAGGAGCTTGATGGGCCGAATGGCCTCCTCTCATTTGTAAATCTCTTTGGTTCTTATGAGTCAGCTTACAGAGATGAGGTCCAGAAACTGATAGGTTGGAGTTCAGCAAACAATTTGGCACTAAACAGCACAAAGACAAAGGAATCACTGACTTCAGGAAGGATGGAGGCGACACTGGCCTGCCTAGATGGATGGATGGATGTTTTTATTGACATTGTAAGTACAATGAGATTTAGTTTGGAACGCGCCAGCAGCTACACAGTATATTTACAATTATATAGATTGTGAGGCATAAAATAAGGTGTGAGTAATATAACATAACGACATAATATAAGTAATCATTAATTAATCATTACAGATGGTATGAGGTGTGAACCGCTAGGCTGCTATGGCATGTTTGGTATCAAACCGATGGAAAATCACTCCAGTTTCCAAATCTGGTCAGTGGTTACCACGAAAGTGAATATATCAAAAGTTACACCAGCCTAACGAAAATCATCAATACAAGGGAAATCACTCTGGTCATAAATCTCAAAAGGACTGATACAGACCCCCTTCCGAAAGCCCGCCAAATGGATGGTCAGCCATTGGTCCAGGAGTCGAATTCCTGGTCACTCC
The DNA here is from genome assembly GCF_023856365.1 of Brienomyrus brachyistius. Taxonomy (NCBI): domain Eukaryota; kingdom Metazoa; phylum Chordata; class Actinopteri; order Osteoglossiformes; family Mormyridae; genus Brienomyrus; species Brienomyrus brachyistius. The sequence goes on from NW_026042456.1 coordinate 183,705, forward strand.
TATTCACGAACTTTACACTATAAAACCTGGCACCTCAGAACAAAGCCAGGAGAGGAGAAACAGAAGGGAGGAGAAAACAAAAGACCATCAGCACGAAGAGAGGCAGAGAACATCAGCCCAAGAGAAGAGAAGCCCACAAGAAGCCCTCCTGAAGCCTATCAGTGAAGACCCAGCTGGACAGAGAACTGCAACCAAGCCCAAGCTTCACCAGGAGAGGGAATCAGAGGGGCTCCACTCCAACAACCGCTGCAAACACCGCGCCTCCCTGAGTGCCATCACCCATCAGCTCATCAGCCTCCGCAACCAACTTCCAAGACCCCCCCCCCCACTCTGCAACCAAGTAAACAAACTTCCTTTCATTTATAACAACCTAAACTCCTATTCACCTGCTATATTACTTTAGGACAGTATTTCCACAAATTGCTTGCTTTGCAGAACAGTATTTTCCCTTTTAAGGTTACTCATTTTAAATCTGGTCATTGCATTTTCATGATTACATTGTTTGTGTCCACTCCGTTATTTCGTGTTTATTGTTTGTTAGGTGTAATGTCTGTCTTATGTTAGTTATAGGAATAAATGCATGTCTTTTACACAACTTCAGCCTCCGTTCATTGAGTGCTCACAAGAATCCCTGCCTGTGCGATCTACGCTCTGAAACCTCAAATTCGCCTGAAATATCGCGAGACTCTCTCTCATTGGCCGTGAGGGGAGCTTCGCTACCGATCGTTTACATTACCTGGTGACGCAGCTCGTTGGACAAGCCTTCTATTCTAACCCAGGTTATTACGTGATACTGGTTATTAATGAGTTCCATTTAAGTCACACATTAACAGACTCACAGTGTTTCGCAATTGAGTTTGAGCCGACCATTCAGCATAAAAATTGGTTAATAATCACAAGGCACAAGGTTTAAACTTATTCTGAGCACACAATTTAAACTTTTTATGACCGAACGTGCAGTGAAGAAGCGCTACTGTGAACTGGTTGCAAAAGTCGCACTCATGGCAATCTGAAGGCATTTAAGCGGGATCATATGGGCTTATTATAGTTATTTTTATTTCTATTATTAGTAGTTATATTATTTTGTTTTATTTTCGGTGATTTCATTGTAGTTCTTTCGTATTAAACTGCAGTAAACTTTAACCCTATGTCTGACGAGATTCTCAGATGTAGCGCTTTGTTTCCAGGTTCAATTCGGACGAGTGTCTCCGTTTCTATATATCCTGGGAGAGATCTCTCTATTAGCGAACGGGAATACTTGTTATGAGGTTCTAACCTAAATTATGTTGCGCTTGGACATAAGACCGATAGCTTAGTTACCTATCAGGATCATACTCGTATGTGTGTGCCTGCTTTAGACAAAGCAAGTTTAACACAACTTTGCGCTGTGAGCCAAGTGTGTGTCATTTAGAAATTGGGAGTCTCCTGTGCTTGAGACCCACCGTGGTTAAGCACCATTTGCGACGAGATATAGTGCACTCACAATTTAAATCTGTCGCCATAACGCGTGCGCCGTCTCGCTTCAGTAATTGTTTTAAGGGGTTTTATACTGTGCAAGGCACAGAAGAAGGCCACAAGCAGCATGCGCATGCATTAAATGTGTGTGTCACTCATCTAGCGTCGGCAACCGCCTAGCTATATCTCTACCTCTAGTGGTCAGGCATAGAACTACCACTCCATTTCGAAATTGCGCCTCTAGTGGCCAGGCATAGAACTACCACTCAATTTCGATATTGCGCCTCTAGTGGCCAGGCATAGAACTACCACTCCATTTTGATATTGCGCCCCCGGTGGTCAGGCATAGAACTACCACTCCATTTCGATATTGCGCCCCCGGTGGTCAGGCATAGAACTACCACTCCAGTTCGAAATTGCGCCTCTAGTGGTCAGGCATAGAACTACCACTCCATTTCGAAATCGCGCCTCTAGTGGTCAGGCATAGAACTACCACTCCATTTCGAAATTGGGCTTCTAGTGGTCAGGCATAGAACTACCACTCAATTTTGAAATTGCGCTTCTAGTGGCAAGCCATAGAAGTACTACTCCATTTCGAAATCGCGCCTCTAGTGGTCAGGCATAGAACTACCACTCCATTTCGATATTGCGCCCCCGGTGGTCAGGCATAGAACTACCACTCCATTTCGAAATTGCGCTTCTAGTGGTCAGGCATAGAACTACCACTCAATTTTGAAATTGCGCTTCTAGTGACAAGCCATAGAACTACTACTCCATTTCGAAATCGCGCCTCTAGTGGTCAGGCATAGAACTACTATTCCATTTCGTAATCGTGCCTCTAGTGGTCAGGCATAGAACTACCACTCCATTTCGAAATTGCGCTCCCGGTGGTCAGGCATAGAACTACCACTCCATTTCGATATTGCGCCCCCGGTGGTCAGGCATAGAAGTACCACTCCATTTCGATATTGCGCCCCCGGTGGTCAGGCATAGAACTACCACTCCAGTTCGAAATTGCGCCTCCAGTGGTCAGGCATAGAACTACCACTCCATTTCAAAATCGCGCCTCCAGTGGTCAGGCATAGAACTACAACTCCATTTCGATATTGCGCCCCCGGTGGTCAGGCATAGAACTACCACTCCATTTCGAAATTGCGCTTCTAGTGGTCAGGCATAGAACTACCACTCAATTTTGAAATTGCGCTTCTAGTGGCAAGCCATAGCAGTGCCACTCCATTGAAATTGCACCTCTAGTGGTCCGCCATAGTAGGTTAACAACATCTGAGTTGGGTCTCTGGTGGTCAACTGCGGTGATACAACACGCATAATTGGACACACAGGTTCTTGCCTGAAAGCAGGAATCAACTTCACGGACTAAATCAGTTTGATCACAATACATTAACATCCAATTAGGTTATTGTTGCATAACTAATTGATGTTTACAATTGAATAAGAAACACAATTCATTTGGTTTGATTCCCGTTTAACCTTTTTGATTTATTTTAGGTTTTATTTCACCTTATGCTTTCATTCATTCCCTCTCCCCCAACAAGGGGACTTGCATAGAAGTTCAACCACTATTAACAACAGTAAACCAGTTACGTACACAATCCCATCAGGAAGTCGTTTGGATGTGATCAGTTGAGCCCTTCGGGTGCTGGGTGCTTACCATTCGCTCTCTGTTGGTTGAGCTTGTCTGTGGCTCTGCTGTCACTGCTTGTGATCGTACAGTTTGTCAGAACCGAAGGGGAGTTCTCAGCAATTGGATGCCCAAAAGCGTGTCAGCCCGGCTACACCCACTGACTCATTACGGGCAAGGCTGACAGGTACCTCAGGCGGTCATTACAACTTTTGAGCAGGACTTCGTTTAGGGTGAGTTCTGAGAACGGCCCTAGCTTGGACTCTCACTAGGGTGGGTGATACCTGAAGGCAATTTTGCCAGCCGATAAGCTGAGCTCCACCTGGGTTGTCTCAGTTGTGCATACAGAATACGCCCTTCCAAGTTAACATTGCTGGGGATCGGGGGAGTGGAAGCCGGACTCAGGCTTGCTTGGCTGGGAGAATGATTCCTGGTCTTAGAGGAATGTTTAATGAGGAGAGGTTAGCTGAGCTGAATCTGTTTAGCCTCGAGCAAAGGAGACTAAGGGGGGACATAATCCAGGTGTTAAATCTGGTCATTGCATTACATTTTTTTTGTATCCACTCCTTTATTTCGTGTTTATTGTTTGTTAGGTGTAATGTCTGTCTTATGTTAGTTATATCCATCCATCCATTTTCCAAACTGCTTATCCTACTGGGTCGCGGGTGGTCCGGAACCTATCCCGGAATGTGGAATGGGCACGAGGCAGGGAACAATCCAGGATGGGGGGCAGCCCATCACAGGGCACACTCACACACAAATCGTGATTATATTATTGCACTATACTATATAAATAAAAAGTAAACTTAATACCAGTTGTGGTAATAAAGTGCACAGAGAGTAAGAGAGAGTAGGGTTTCACATAAACGTATGTTCATTAGCATTTAGTATTCTGATGGCTTTGGGGTTAGAAGCTCTTATTAAATCTGGTTGTTCTGCAATGCATACTGCGGTAACGTTTACCAGAGGGCAGAAGTTCAAACATCTCATGTGCTGGGTGCGTGGGATCTTTTTTAAATATAATTATGCATATGTAGAACTAGGGATATGATCCTGTTAAGTATGATAGTTCTGTCTCATTATTGCAGGATCGACATCCATAGTAACTGTGGTGATCTATCCATTTGTGTGCATGTCTGTGTGTGTGTGTGCGAGCGGGTATACCTATCCTACCCCATAGCGTGATAAATACCTGTTTTTTTTTTCCCTTATGGGGACCACGAAACTGAAAACCAGGAAAACTCTATTTTATAAAAATCTGTGACTGCTGTGGAAAAACTAAAAATGCAAAACCTCTTTTATTTTGCTTGGTTACTTATGGTTATGGTTAGGGCAGGGTGGGGGTTAAGATTGTCATAGTTAGCGTTAGCATTTATCCAATAGAAGTCAATGAGCGGGCCCCATAAGGATAGGTATACCCTATGTGTGTGCATGTGTGTGTTTGTCCCATATTGCCTGGGCTTCAGGATACCTCATAACCCGGAACTTCATCAGAAGTAGTTAGAAAATGGATGAATGGATGGATGGATGGATGGATGGATGGATGGACAGATCAATAAAAGTACAGAACATCCATTTTACAAAGAACCATCAACACTAAATGTATGCACTGGTCATGCTCCTGGAAATTAAACTTTTCTGAAAAGCAGCATGTTCATAAATTAGCTGCTGTTATACCTTGGGGGAACAAATGCAGATGAAATTGTAAAACAAACTGCAGTGGCAAAACAGTTCTGGCTGCCTGTGCTGCCCTGCCTGCCCGCCCTCCTGCCCATTACGTCCTGCCTGTGCCACCCTCCTGCCTGCCCTCCTGCCTGTTTACGTCTTTCCTGTGTGCCCTGCTGCCAGTTATTCTGTATTTACATCCGGACTTAACTAATTGAACCATATAAACCATATAAATCAGGACTTTGTTAACCTGACTTCTGCCCTGTGGAGGATGGGCTCCCCCTTTCACTCTGGTTCCTCCAAAGGTTTCTTACTATGACTGAGTTTATCCTTGCCAATGTCGCTTTCTAATTTTTCAGGCTAGATCTTGCTCACTGGGACAATTGGGCAGGGACAAAGTAAAGTGCTTTGAGACAATGTAAGGCTATGAAAATGTACTATACAAAATAAAGTGAATTGACTTGAGTAATGTGGCACAAAGCAACCCTTCTTTGCCACAGGAAATGTCTGGTGCAATTTCTTTTTTAATTGTACATGTCAATTGCATAATACCCTAAACTAATTCATTATTATTTCTATTATTATCATCATCATCAGTATTTCATTAGTATTCCATGGTATTTAGATTTTTCAGGAATCAGTGTGTGTACTGTATACTTTTTAATTTATTTGCACTATGTGTAGTGTCTCTGCAGCTGTATATACTTGCTGCATTATGCACAAGAACTTCCCTCAGGCATCAGTATAGTTAATCAAATGTAATATTTCTTGCTTGTTTATTAAGTTGTTTTAGGTATTTTGTGTGTTCCACTTAATTTAGTGTAATTAGTCCTAGTTGACTCAGGTTTAGTTAGATTTTTCCTTCTGTTGTTCCTCTGCATCATGCTACTGTCATAAAATTTCAATGTCTTACCTAACTTAAGAGTTTTGTGCATTGTGTTTTGGAGAGAAAGAAATCATTACTTTTTTTCTTTAGATTCATCCACTGATTCTACCACCTATGACACATTCCCCCTGAATATTCCCCCTGAATATTTGTTTGTTTATTTATGTATTTGCTTGGGGGATGGAATTAACAAACAGAAATAACTGAATGAATCAGGGTAGTGAAAAACATTTATAAACTTATCATTTTGGTATTGGTACGATCCTGTTCTGGTTAGTTAGCCGAGGGAGTAAATCATCCGGAGTTTCATCTCTCAATCTCCTCCTACACCCACTCAGCATCACAGTATGGACTCCCCAATGCAACTGATCTGCACGTATTTGTACTCTGGGAGGAAATTGAAGCCCCCATAGGAAAAACTCAAAGCCTACAGACATATGCACAAAACCAGGGGACATGCTCAGTTCTGCAGGCCTGGAAGTGTGAGAGAAGGCTATTTATTGAGTTTCCCCTCTGCCCCTGGTAAAGATGAAACATGCATTAAACACACATATACTTACATGAAAGTCTGACTGATACTGGAGCTTCCAGTGCCCGTAAACCAGGTACTGGGGTACTCCATTTCCTTCTTGATAATTAGCGCCATTGAAAAAAAAAACGGTGCCTTTCCTAATATTAACTGACTCTCAGACAAATGTACTGCTTGAAGACCCTGCCACTATTCGCATTTTCCAGCAGGAGTCACAAATCTTCATTGCATTCAGTTTATTCTCAGATGAGCTCATGCATGTTTCTATGTGCATCTTTACACTTAAACAAATACAGCTAACCTCTGTTGTTATATTCCATATATATTTGTCGTGACTGGCCTTTTTTCTCAAATGATGGATTTCTGAAACTAAAACTGACAGTATTCTAAAATATTTATATTGCCACATCATCGACACATGTTCTAATATGACATAGCATTCCCCTGGACCATAGTGCGACTTAGAGACAAGATATAACATGCCCTTCACGGTAAAACACTAGATAGGTGCAACACTTAATGTCAACGTTGTCAATGTCAATGTTGACTTAATGTCAACGTTAAATTCATGGATTCGCAAATTAAGTAACACGGTTACAGTACAAAAACGAGCAGAGCTGTGTATGGCATGACTATCTCGCGGCGGCGACAAAATATGCTTATCCTTCTAATTATTCAGAAGAAAATATATTTGCAAGCACAGCCGTTCACGGCTTCCGTACAAAAAGCTGTCACTACGCTACAGGAAGAATACACGACCAATATAGGATTTACACAAGTCTGCTTCTTTTGTTTTATTTAGTAACAACTTTCACAAAAATTGACAGCAATACTGCTAAAAGTGCAGATCTGTTGCCAAATTAAATAAACAAAGAAATTAATCATAAAAATATTCAAAGTATATACAGCCAGGGGCGCCGCTAGCAATTTTGGGCCCTATGACAAAATATGAGGTTGGGCCCCCCTACCACACCCATTCAGATCTCTGGGGGCCCCTAAAGGGCGTGGGCCCTTAGAATTGTCCCAACTTTCCCCCCCTTAGCGGCGCCCCTGTATACAGCTAACCATTTCCAATCGAAAAGTACATACAAGTCTCCAATATAAGTTATACAATGGAGCGCAGATAAAACTTTTAAATAGTAATTAACCAAACTATATAAAGAATACAAGTTTGAATACAGGTAATTTGTATAAATTTTACTGTGTTCAGACTGAAAAATCAGCACCAGCCTTACACACATTGCAGTTCTGCTTTTTTCTTCTTTTAGCATAATTACCCGTTTCACGTTCACGAGGCAGAAGATCCCTGCAAATGTGAAAATTCACAAGTAACAGGCACCATTAACCTCAAGCCATAACAGTCTGCTAGCCTGAACAATAGCAAACTCTATGTATTACCAATTATTACGCAGGTTGTCACTTTATCAAATCATGACTGTTACTAAGAAGTGGGAGTGAAACGCGTGTCACGAGATCTCGCGATATTACAACATGACGAGATTTCTCGTTGGAGCGAAAAGCCGTTTCACGAATGCGCTGCAAATGAGCTGCTGTAAATATGTCGGCATCTGACTAAATTACTATAGTAGATACCCCAGACACTTTTGAATCTTTTGTGTGTCAGCATTTCGGGTGCCCGGCGGAAAATATAAATGGCGAAAGGGAGACAGACAAAACACGAACCATCTGTAAGGACTGTAGAAAGCTAATGCCGCACACAGCGGCTAATGCTACTACTAACTACTATGCAAAGCCATTTGCAGCACCATCATAGCTCTTTATTTAAATTCACTGCACCGGTGAAGAAAACATTTTTAAAAAAATGTTATGTTTATTATTGGGTGCTTTCCACTTCATGCACCCACATACAGCGCTAGCTTAAAGCAATGCATTCTGGTCCTGACGCAATGCATCATGGTTATATTTTTTATCGCCCGTTGCATTACGTCACCATGTCACATGGTACCAAAACTCCGCGAGAGCAAGACACATCAGGCAGCACCTCTTAGCAGGCTGCACAGGCTGGATCCGCCTCCATTACGACACAACTTTGCCCTTATTGGCTTAAGATTTTAGTTACATACATGACGTTTGTATATCTGCTATTTCTCCCGAGAAGCAGGTAAAGCGGTAACTGCTTTTCAATTAATTTACTTGGTAAAATTAAATTTAAATAAATGATATGAATATTGTAATAGTACTCGTGAGCTTTGTTTGTTGTTAGTTACTATAATGTTGCGCTGCTTTATTTGTTTAATCGTCTTGTCTGTGAAGACATTCAAGTTAATCAAATAAGAACTGCACTGTACACTGTACATGACCATAAAAACTTTGAATCCTTGAAATAAATGTTTTTGATCTTTTCCTTGGCAGTTATCTTTTTACACAGGGCCTCTATGTACACAATAGTTATTTTTTTCACGACTAACAGTATGGATCAGGAGTTGGTTATTGTAAAAGAAGTAATGTGCATGCAGGTGATATTTGTATAGATTTATATTTACCCCTAGGTGATAAGTTTGACAGTCATTTCTTTTACCGTTTGGCCTCTCGGTTGAACATAATAGTGGCGCGAGCAGCTCCACTTGGTTTTTTAAAAATACTCAGCCATGAACTTTTGGTGAACTCAGGTGAATCCCTTCCTTCAGTAGTAAACCTTGGTAGTTTCAGCCGTTTACACATTGTCTCACTAAAAGGTTGATAATATATTTGTCCTTTTACATAGTGATAAAATATACGCGATAAAAATGTGAATATTCATAGATTCAGGACTAACAAAGTAGCTAACAGAAACTCAGACTAACAAAAGGTGCAAATACATACTCAGTTGGTTCCATTGTGTTGATTACATTATAATGTTTACATTGTAATGATTATATCATGGATATTTGGCATACTTTTTATAAAATCGTAATTCTTATATTCTGCGTTATATAGTGCTAAATAATATTCCATAGATGGATGGACTTTATTAATCCCCGTGGGGAAATTGTGTTTTTTATGTCTCCCTCAACTTACTCTTTGTGGAGTAAGTTGTCCGCGAAGTGCAGCTACCTGTTGGGGCGCCCAGGGAGCTGGGGGTTAAGGGCCTTGCTCAAGGACCCACAGACGTGCTGAGGCTGGGTTAGTTTCAACTGGTGACCTCATTACAGGCACAAGGACTGACCCCTGCCCCCCAACTGTGTATGAGTAGCATTTATGCTGTTTCTTGAGTGTGAGCTAGTACATAAACCAGCTAGTGCTCACCATTGCAAAAATACTCTAGCTTTCTGTCATACACATTTTTTTATTTTCTTACATTGTCCGTTTTTGTTCATAGTCTGTAATATTCTGAATAACGACAATGTAGAGGAAAAACAGATTAAATTCTCCTTGTTTGTAATTTCCCCATGTAATCCACTGCCTTGTGGTAAGAGGTGCAAAAGTCAGACGCGTTGAATGATGAGGATACGATATTGAGTTTAGTTCTTGAGAGGATTTATTCATATGATATTTTAACACACAGTACTTTGAACTGGTTTGTTTGGCGCAAAAGGGCCGATATGCAGACACCATCACACATGGCAAATACGGTCAATGACTGTTTCACTTTGCACCTTCAGCCCTGAGCCGCGTAATCTCAGCACCTTTAATAACAACCATTGCTGCCTCCTACAGGTGGGAATACACTTAGACAATAGTAAATATCACTAAGGCAGGCAAGTACCTCTCGTTTCAAGTGTTGCAATACTATATAACATTATATTATAAACAATAAATACGAATAAATAAAAACATTAAACAAATAAACATAATCAATAATATTCATGAATAATTATGCTTAATATACAAATAAAAGAATAGCTCCTGCAGATGATTTCAGATAACTACTGGAACAATGAGTTCTGGAGGGGAGCAAGCTCTGTTACATGCTATAGAAATGTTGATCTGATTCCTTTCATTATCAGATTGTTACCACTGTTAAAAACCACAGATATTGTATTCTGATTGTATGCATTTCCTTATTAGGGCATGTCAGTTACTTCTGTTAAAAAATCCGTTTATTCTGACGTCGTAAATTTCCTGATCAGAGTTTACCCTCTTTAAAGTGATGGAGGTCCACTTGTGCGAAAGATACATCGATATGCATATGAGATTTCGTTTGTGCCAAAAATATGTAAATAGCACACAGTCCATGTCGACTGAGCATGTGACAAAGAATTTTTCTGTGACAATTCTATTTTGTCAATGAGTTTGTCTGTGGAGCCCCTGAAGGGACCTAATGGTGTCCGCTAATTAGATACCCAGAAATAAACTGTGTGGCTCCTGCCCAAGCATTGCTGCCCAAACAGCAGCTTCCTCCTTATGCCACCGAGGGAGGAGTAGCCAGTGGTTCCCCTGCCCCTTCCCCTCTCCCCCCTGCAGACGAGGATCATAACCATTCAGCACCCGACTCTACCTCCTTCTCGGTGAAGAAGTGCCGTGGCGAAACACTCAGGCAGCAGGACGAGGTAGCAGAAATTCTTGCCCCTATGTTGGTATGTCCAAATCCTCAAGGGGGAGATAAGGTTTGCTCATCTGACACTGTAGATGAAGGAGTTGAACATAAGAACATAAGAACTATACAAACGAGACGAGGCCATTCGGCCCATCAAGCTCGCTTGGGGAGAACTAAACTAATAGCTCAGAGTCGTTAAAATCTTATCTAGCTCTGATTTAAAGGAACCCAAGGATTCAGCTTGCACTACATTATCAGGAAGACTATTCCATACTCTACACGCTGCGTAAAGAAGTGCTTCCTTAAATCCAGCTTGAAATGTTCTCCCGCTAATTTCCACCTATGGCCACGAGTTCGTGTATTTAAACTAATGCTGAAGTAACTATTTGGTTGAACAGCATCCAAACCTGTTAGAATCTTATATACCTGGATCATGTCCCCCCTCAATCTCCTTTGCTTGAGACTGAACAGATTTAGCTCAAGTAACCGTTCCTCGTATGACATTCCTCTAAGACCAGGAATCATTTTTGTGGCCCTACGCTGCACCTTTTCTAAGGCCACAATGTCCTTTTTAAGATATGGTGACCAAACCTGCACACAATATTCTAGGTGAGGTCTCACCAAGGAATTGTATAATCTTAGCATTACCTCCCTTGACTTAAACTCCACACACCTGGAGATATACCCCAACATCCTATTGGCCTTTTTTATTGCTTCCCCACACTGGCGAGAATGGGACATGGAAGCATCAACATACACACCAAGGTCTTTCTCATGATCAGCTACCTTTATTTCAGTGACACCCATGAAATACCTGTACTTTATATTTCTGCTCCCTAGATGGAGTACCTTATATTTATCGACGTTAAATTTCATCTGCCAGGTATCGGCCCAGTCACTAATTAAATCAAGATCCCGCTGTAGCTGCTGAGCCACTAATTCAGTATCTGCTACACCACCCACCTTGGTGTCATCTGCAAATTTCACCAGTTTACTGTATATATTGGTATCCATATCATTTATGTAAATTAGGAACAATAGTGGTCCTAAAATCGAACCCTGCGGTACCCCACTATGAACGCAAGCCCACTGTGAGTTGAAGGACATTGCCAGTGACCTGCTGGACCCCAGGCAGAACAGGCCTCACCATGCGACAGCCCTTCAGAGACTGGTCCTCCTGCGCATGGACTGGGGCATGATGCATCAGTTTAAACAGGAGCCTGGTAAATCCTGCGAGTGCTACACCAAGCGACTGATGGCAGCATTCTCCAACTACAGTGGGATGGACTCCACAACGGACCGAGAGTGTATGTGATGTAAAATACACTAAGATAGGTAAAAACTCTTTTGTGGACTAAGTAAAACAAACATTTTATGTTCTAGTTTTCTTAAAACTACTGAAACAAATAATTGGCTACACTGCAGTTCCGCTGTTTTGTTTGGCACCCCTGCATGTCGTGCATTGTGTGGAAAAAACCTGAAGGCTGAGGAATGTTACGTAACACAGCTAGAATGTAAAAACTCTCTCTGGTGTAATTCACTGCATAAAACCAATGGTGTTAAGTGTGATGTCTTCTTCATAACACTCCCTGATGTTTGTGTCCGTGACCATGAGATAGGGTGGGCTGCTTTTCTTCCTTCCTTTGACTAGTATTCCTCCTAAATTGTTCATCTGTATTTGCTGCATTGGTACTTGATGTGCGTGTGCCTTGTGTCACGATCGCCATTTAACGGGAGAGGCGGACGGGCAGGAAACAGGCAAGGCAGGCAGGATACGGGGATTTATTAGGAACACGGGGTGCAGGAAACATCTCACGCAGACGGACTTCAATGACGGACACTGAACTCTAGTAAGACATGAACTCAAATAGACAGGACTGATTGAAAATAATCGGACACAGCTGGGTACGATCAGGGAAGCACACGTGGATAATCAGGGGGCGTGGCACACACGGTGGTCAGACTGTCCGGGACCTCCTCGGGGACTAGGGCAGGAAAGTCTGGAGCTGGGTCAGGGACAGGAGTGGGGCCAGGAACAAGAGCCCCAGGGGGCACAGTCATTTGAGGCGGAGGGAGCGCCTCGGGCGTGGGCTCTGGGGCCGCAGGGGGCAGCGGAGGCGGCTGCTCAGGAGCTACGGGCAAAGCAGGCGGCGGCTGCTCGGGCTCTGGGGCCGCAGGGGGCAGCGGAGGCGGCTGCTCGGGCTGCGCAGGAGCTATGGGCGACGAAGGCAACTGCTCAGACGCTGTAGCAGGAACCCAGGACTTTATGCTCAGCCCACTGCTGTTAACTCCGATGACTCACAACTGAGCAGCAATGCACATTTCGAATTCCATCATCAACATCAGGCAGATGACAAGACTGTTGTGGGTCTCATCAATAAAAACGGTGACTCAGCATACAAAGAGGAAGTGTGATGACTATCGGACTGCTGCAGAGCCAACAACCTGTCTCTGAATGTTGACCAAAGAGATGGTTGTTGACGTTAGAAGAACACAAAACACAGAGTGACCACTCTCTGCTGCACATCGATGGCTCATCTGTGGAGATCGTAGAGAGTACCAGATTCCTTGTTGTCCATCTGGCGGAGAATCTCACCAGGTCCTTCAACATCAGCTCCATAGTAAGGAAAGCACAGCAGCACCTCTACTCTCCACGGAAGCTCAGAAAAGCCCATCTCCCATTCTCACACTCTATTGGGGAACTGTTGAAAGCACCCTGAGCAGCTGCATCACGGTCTGCTTTGAGAACTGTGTCGCCTCAGATCACAAGTCCCTACAACAGATAGTGATGACAGGTGAGAAAATCATTGGGAGTATCGTGTTAGAGAAATATGTACTTTTTTTATCATCATTTTGCTAGACGCTTAGAAACAACACCCTGCCGCAGCTTGATCTTAATTGAGCAATAACACGTCTCAAGAACTGTCGCTTGAATATTTCCACCCCATATATGGTGACAAACAATGTTCAATGTCAGTTGCATATCCTGTTTGTGTACCTCAATAAAAGACACTGCGAGGGGAGTTACTCTTTCGAAGTTGGCTGAGTTCGACTGAGAGGCTGACACCTCGAGGTCAGGACCGGGCTTCCCTTTGTAAGGAAAAGTGGTAAAAATGTCCCAAGGTTCTTGGTTGATCATTTGAATGCAGACAATGTTAGGAATTTATGATCATGGGGGAAGCCAGGGAGAGAATGGGGGTTCCAGTTGGCACCACTATGGTGATAAGGATAAGATAAGGTGATAAGAATTGAATTACAATGATCATAAAAGTCTCCACCCTGTCCTGTCCCGTCCCTGTCTCAGGATCCTCACACTCCAGGGGGTCACTCTTTATATGTAAATTCACTCACAACACCTACACACAACACCTTGGTGGGGAGGGCCTTTTTGGGTATAAAGGGGGGTGAAGAACTGTCTTCAATTTGTATCTGAGCTGCCTTTCAGTACCCGGTGTGTCTCTACACTGTATTACATTGTATTATTTTTGCTGTTCAATAAACCATCATTTTGCTGAAACTGCGGAGACTCTGCAAGTGGATTCCCTACACCTTGCAGCAAGTAAAACGTCATCACAGCTGTCTGTGTTGTTCTGTGTTCAGAGACTGGTTTGTTTCCAGCGCATCTTCAGAAGAAGATAACCCTAACATATCTCTCCCCTCCATCACAGATATTCACACCACACACTGCATCCGCAAAGCCACCACCATTGTGGATGACCCCACCCACCCCTCACATTATCGTTTCACCCTCCTGCCTTCTGGAAATAGGTCCCGGAGCATTCGGGCCTTTACAGCCAGACTCAAACAGCTTTATCCCCCATGCCGTCAGACTACTGAACTCTCAGGGACTAATCTGATACCACACACACATACACTCATTAACACACTTTATTATTTAACTACTATTTTTTATCTTATTGTCGCCATGTTTACAGTTACTTTTATTTATTTTTATTGCTACCTCATTGGACAACCAAACTGCGCCTTCTCAGTACTGGGTTTACTGTGCTGTTTGTGCTCGTTGGTGTCAGTTGTCCTCTCTTTTTGCACTATCCTGCAATGTTTGCACAGTTTTTGCTCATTATGCACCATACAGTATGTTGCTAGGTTGGTATGTGTTAGTCTTCTGTTAATTTAAGTAGCACCTTGGTCCGAGGGAAACAGTTTCTTTTGTAACTGTACTATACTCAACTGTGTAAAGTTAAAAATAACATTAAAGACCTACTTGACTTTTACTGAACAGGTGCTAAAGTGAAATTACTTGCTTCTGGGAAAGAACTCCAGCTGAAATTCTGTACAACAATTATGGGAGACATATGGGAAGGACGCGGTGTCAGACCTGCCCCAGTGGGACGAATGTGGTTTTCCTAGTAACAGCAGCTTCAGTCCCAATCAGATAAGCCAGATGCGTCTGAAATTAGAGGAACGGGATCAGACTGGTTGCTCAGGGACTAATGTGGTAGAACTAAAACAGAGACAAATTGGACGGTGTTTCAATTGTGGGAAAATGAGACAAAGCAGGCAGAGGAGATGCGGGTGGCAAAGAAGCATGAGATAAGGAATGCAGAGAATGTGGATGAGGGTGAGACTCCTGTGAAAACTGTGTATTGAAAATTAGGGCCATAGTATTGTCATCCATCCTGTCAGGGTATGGAAATACACTGAGGGTAAATGGCCTAATGCAGGAAGTGTCTTAATCCTATAACATCCAGCTGATTCAGGCTGTGGGGGACAGTGTAGTACTGCACTCTTCTGGCTGGGACCTTGAATAAATGAATGAATGTTACATTTATACAGCCCTTTTCTAAGATACACAAAGAGCTTTACAGAAGCACTGGGGAGCCACTTCAACCCAAACGTGAGGCAGCAGGAGAGGGGGCCCAGGCAGAGAGAACAGCCAACAAGACGGGTGCTTCCACAGACAGGACGGGGGCCCCGGCAGACCAACGCTGACGACTCCTGGGACCAAGTCAACAGAGCAGCTGTCGTCATTGTGACTCACCCTCATACATCCATCCATTGTCTAAACCGCTTATGCTACTGGGTCGCGGGGGGTCCAGAGCCTATCCTGGCAGGATCTGTGCACGAGGCAGGGAACAACCCAGGACGGGGGGGCAGCTCATTGCAAGGCACATTCACACACCATTCACACACACATGCACTCCTACGGCCAATTTAGCAAGAGAGAACATGCAAACTCCCCACACATGTGACCCAGGCGGAGACTCGAACCTGAGTCCCAGTGGTGGGAGGTAACAGTGCTAATCACTGCACCACCAAGCAGCCCCACCCTCATACATGATTTCTGATTCTTGATTTTAATCCCCTTTTCTGTTTTTGGCAACATATAAAGTGCTGTGAATGTCACTGTCAGATTGTCATATCATCCTCCAGTTGTCCCTTGTCACCCTGGATGCACATTGAGTGTTTGCTAAATATTTTATCTTGTAGTGTTCCTGATTTTTTCCTGTGTTTTAATTTGCAATTCTCAAATTTCATGACTGGCATCCGTGGGGACGATTAATTAAACCTGTTAACTCTGCACTTCAATTTCAAACTGTTGGTAACATGTGTACATATTTTTGTCTGATCTTTTCACCACCAGGTGGCGATATAGCAACTCCAGAGTTATTGATGGCTAGAACAAAAAAAACACAGTAACACAGAGGTGTAGCTAAAAATTCTGGGCCCCTGACAGAATGTCACCTTGCGCCCTCTGTCGAATTTTACATTCTGTGAAAGAGATTTGTTGAGCCATCTTCCAATGTAATCCAATCCAGCTCTTTATTTGAAAAGCACTTTAAACAACCTTATGGACCAAAGTGCTGCACAAAGGAATAAATAAAAACATTCACACACTTAAAAACGAAGTAAAAGAAATTTAATAAAAACCAAAACATTCAATGTGAGTAAAAGGCCATTAATAAAAATTTAAAAAAATCAATTAATTAATAAAGAAAAGGCTAAGATTAAAATAAGATTTACTATTAAAATTAACATCTCACAATGTGTCAAAGGTGAAGGAGAAGAGATTAGAAGAGATTTAAAAACGGACAGAGGGGATTCCTCTCTAATGTGAAAAGGCAAGTCATTCCACATTTTAGGAGCTGCGACTGCAAAGGCTCGATCCCCTCTAAGCTCACGCTGAGTCTTAGGAACCGTCAGGAACAGCTGATCAGCTGACCTGAGAGAGCGGGTGGGGGTGTAAGGGTGAAGCAGCTCACAGAGGTCAGATGGAGCAAGACCACTGAGGGCTTTAAAAGCAAATAACAGAATTTTAAAATGAATCCTAAAATGTACGGGCAGCCAGTGGAGTGAGGCTAAAATGGGGGAGACATGCTCATATTTCCATGTGCGGCAGCATTTTGAACCTTCTGGAGGTGAACAATAGTGGAGCCTCTAACCCCAACATAGAGGGCGTTACAGTGGTCCAAACTAGTAGTGACAAAAGAGTGGATTACTGTCTCAAAGTGCTGCCTAGAAAGAATTGGCTTTATTTTGGCCAACTGCCTCAATTGTAAAAAGCTTGACTTGACAACTAACCTTATCTGAGTGTCAAACTTAAGGTTGGTGTCGACTTTAACCCCTAGGTGTGTGATGACTGGTTTACAATATTGTTCCAAGGAACCTAAAATTACAGTGGAGGTCAGAGGAGTGGAGTTACCAAAAACCAACACTTCTGTCCATTACCTCCCCACTTCCTTGTTAGTTACAATATTTGTTCTGCATTACTGTACTGCTTTGGAGCCTTTTGATATTAAGGTGAATAACACAGGTGAAAAATTAAGGTGAAAAAAGAGACAGATGCATTGACAGCAGTCGTGGCCACACTTTGGACTGGGAGTGTAAGAGCAAAGGAAACTGAATCCACTATGTTCTGTCCTGTAAATTTTTATTAAACACCACATGACACACATACGAGTCCTGTTTTAACTTTCAGGGCTGATGGTCTGCAGCCTGGCTTGTGTTCTACAGTGCAGCGCAGGTGCAGTCACTGTGCTGAGCCCGGCGTTATATTAATGACGCAGCCTTTCACACTGACCAGTGAGAAATAACCTTGAAAATGACTGTGCTCTTTGTGGTTCTCCTTTTTTCTTACCACCAAGCAAGAGACTAAACATATTTTCTACTTATCAGTTATCAGAAATCAGAAATGTCATGCAGTAATCAGAGGTTAGACAGCAAGAATGACTTTTGTATTTTTATCTTTTGTCAATCTTTTATCCAGCGACTACTAATTCTCATCGGGGTCTGGAGAGGGTGGGACCTGTCCCAGGAAGCACAGAGCACAGGCCTGCATGGGATGCCATTCCACACAAGCAAAAACAATTAAGATGGTCAGATTTGCCTCACTGTGTGATTTTGACTGAAAGATGAACTAAGCACAGTCTTGTGTGTATAAAAATGCGTAGATTCATTTAACTTTAACAATGAGATTCAGCAACATGACCTTATAGTGTTAATGATCGGTATCTTACTGGTATTAACTGAATTATGCAAAATTCTACATTATTCTATATTATTGCACCCAAATTGTTCATACTGACTAAATGTAATTACTGACATCCTGGACATACTGCTTTTTAGGTTTGAATTTAAAATGTTAGTAGACAAATTCATGCTGTCAATAACATCTCACTTGCTCACCCACTTTTAGATAAAAATACCCTTTGTGGTTTTTCTAGTGAAGCAGTGGGCCTGAGCTGAGGACCTGATGGTTGTGTGGTTTTCGCTCACTGAGAAGAGAGACACAAACACCCTGCTCTCAGTCGGTCAGTCTTCCTGTAAAATGCAGAGGTGAGACTGCTAGTGGAAAATTACTGACTGCAGCGTCAACAACACATATAAACAGCAGCACAAACAAAATGTTCCACAAATGCAGGACATCTGTATGCTTACAGCACACATCAGACACGCTGACCCTCAGCACTGAGCTCCTCCAGGCTCTGTGCTCTCCCTCTTCTCTTCAATTTCTACACAAATCACTGCTGCTCCAGTGAAGATCCTGAATTTTGCAGGTGATACTACTGTGTTTGCCATCATAACTGAAGGTGATGAGTCTGCCTACAGACTGGAAGTCGTACAGCTGACCATCCAGTTCTGAACTCACATTATCCCAAATGTCCACATGCTTAGACTCCTCTCATCATCAGGGAGGAGCGTCCCTTGGCACTGTAGAGTAGATGGATGAGAGCAGGCTGATAACAAGGCTGTCATCAATTTTATGTGACACCTCTCACCCCCCCAGCAGACTATGGAGGCCCGTAAGGGCAGCTCCTTCAGTAAGAGACTCAGACACCCGGCGTGTGACAGAACGGTACCGCAGGTCATTGGGCCCCACAGCAGTCAGGCTTTATAATCTGCACTCTGCTCATTGAACTTTTCCCCTGTTCACTGTCTTCTGATACAGTTTCTATCTGCTGCTGATCTGCAATATTGTTCCTCCTTATTCACTGATGTGCAGTGTTGCATTGAGCCAGTGCATTATGCCCTGTGTGGCAGCTTCCTTTGGGAGGCTAATATCTGGCACATGAGCAATAATGTTACATGCAATAGGATTGTGTATAAGTTAAGGATTGTGTATAAGTTAATTTTAATATTCCTATAATATTCCTCTGTATGTAATATATTCTTATTTTTTGTTTCTATTATTACCCTATATTTATATATACATCCATTTATTTTACATTCATAATGATGTTGTTTGTTGTTTTGTGCCCCACTGCTCTTGTAACAAGCCTCAGTCTTGACTCTCCCTTTTAAGGTCTTGGCCTTAAATCACACTCGATATAGGTGGTGTCGTCCCCATCACCCTGACCAGGATACATGCTGTAAGATTAATGGATGGTGTTTATCTGTGTGATGAAAAAGAATGTGAATAAAACAAAAATGTACCATTATAAATGGGAGCCCTAGGATGTGTGGTGGTTAGAGATGTGGACTGATGAGAATTTTGCTTTTCTAAAGTTCTGTTGTGAAAACTGTACATTCCGTTCCATGTACAGTAGTGATATGTAGCAATCATGTGCTCCAGTCAAATGTCCAGCTGCATGAATAATAATGGTGGCTTGTTTGGATAAAATAACTTAGGCTGAATACTTGAAAGCGTGACCTGGGTGAGGTAGAGAGGAAACAGGGTCTTACAAGAAGCAGATATTGTTCTGTCTGTGTGGTTTTTACTCTTTGCAAAGTGAGTCCAGCACAGTGCAGTCAGTGGGTCAGTCTTCCTGAGCTGCATCTAACCAGTGGAAACATCTGCAGCACTGCAGAGAAGCACTCAGCAGACAAACAAACCCAAACAGCTTACAGCTGTATGTCACTTTTGGACAGAGGTGGACAAAGTACACAACTTCACTACTTGAGTTAAGTATAGATACTCCTCGTCAAATAATACTCAAAGTTTTTCAGTTAATTTTTTACTTCAGTTAAAGTACTGGAGTATTTGCATCTAAAAATACTTAAGTATTCAAAAGTACATTATGTTTTAAATGCAAGACATTTTTCAGAACCTAATGACTCCTGAACACCCCACTGAATACACTGACTGGCTTGTACATCTTGTAGAATAAAAAGCTTGTGGAATATGATACAATGACTATAGAAACACAACTGACATAACAAAAGTACAGCCATTGTCATTTTCATCTTATTTAACACCCCCCACCCCACTCACACAAAAGAGCATGGTAGTGTTCTTACAGAGCCGTAGCAGTGTGTGTGTGTGCATGTGTGCATGTGTGTTTGTGTGTGTGTGTGTCTATGTGTGTGTGTGTTTGTGTGTCTGTGTATGTTTGTGTGTGTGTCTATGTGTGTGTATGTTTGTGAGCCAAGTAACAAGACAGGGAGCAAGAAACAAAACTCCTCTTTCTTAATTATCCACATCGTTATTAACGACACAGGTATATATACAGGTACATATACAGGTACATGTATATACTCAAAAATACATCCAGAACACACAATTAAATGAAAAACGTAATTTAAGAACACTTGAAATTTTCATTCAGTTTCTTTCATCTGTTTAATATAATCGATCAGTCCCTGTGCGTTTGCCCCAAACCATTCAGCATGGTACACAAGGGAGACAAGTAAGCATGTGTGACATCAAAGAACTGATTGCAGCAACTCAGCCTTTCCACAACATTAAAGCCGCTTATTCCCCCCCATGCCATGAAGAAATAATCTCTGTGGCTCCCCTCTCCCCCTCCCTCAGCCCCCAGTCTGGCTTGAACATTTGCACTTCCAGTAAAAATGCGCCCCAAACACACTGACACCAAACTCAGCACCGGTACTCCGTAAAATCCCGTGATTCAGTCTCAGAAGCACTGGCTCCCCTGCCCTCCTCTGAACATTATTAAAGCTACACCCTGAACACTCTGTGTGACTGACATGAATGAGAAGCATCTTTATTCATAATCTCTGTAGCGGAGGTCAGAATACAGAGTGTCATTATTCCCGTCTTTCTTCTGTCTCCTGGGTTTTGGCTTCTTAAGGTTCAGGGCAGCGTAATTCAGTGTGTCCTCGTCATGGCACTGTGGAGACAAAGATGGCAGAATTGGATGGATCAAATCGGTTTGCTATTACCTATTTTCACAAATAGCACTTAAAATGCTGATCCCAGGATGGAAATCAGTCTGAGGTTCATTTGTTTTACTGACGATTTGTAATTTGAAATATTTATTACATACTTGCTTGCGTGACCATTCCACTTTTGATATATCACTGTTCTTTTCATCTGTTTAAAATATATAACACATCAATATATTATTTAATTTCGCACGGTATCATACCGTGGTCAGATAACATTCCGAATTTTCAAGCAATCAACATCCTTTTTGTCTCAAAAATGAAAGTAAAAATGACTTCTGTCAATTTAAGTGTGCATGTTTGGATACGTGTCATTTGTTCTCATATATCATATATAATAAAATTGCTATAAAGGAGATCTTGGTAATAAAAGTTATTGATATGCAACTTATTGCAACATGTATATTTCAATAGATTTTGCAAAATATGAAAGATATAATACAAAAATGTAAATCTTACAGTACAAAAAGGTTTATATAAATAAGGTGAGATTTAATAATGGATTTTAAAACTGTATTACCTGCAAGAGTGGTTTTAATATGAAAATGTTATCTATCATAAAACAATTTTATATTTCTATAATTTGTTAAAATCTACATTTTGTCCTTCTGAGTGCATAAAGCCGGGCAGCGTACCTGCACAGTGTGTACAGGTCAGTTTACATCTTATACAAATGAGAGCAACGTTCAGAATAATGCTGCAAGATAAAACTATCAGCAAGCCAGAGTGAAGAGGATCCAGCAGCTTCTGAAAGCCTGTAACAAAGAGATAGATTTCAGCATAATGATATAGAGACACATTTCCCATTTGCTTACATTACATTAGTTAAAGATCAAATCGATAACACATTACAGCAGTTGTTTTGTAAATAGTCCATTTTTAACATGAACTTCTAGTATTTTGCATTTTAACAATTTATATTAATATTTGAAATAATTATTAAATTAGGCTCCGGACCCCCCGCGACCCAATAGGATAAGCGGTTTGGAAAATGGATGGATGGATGGATATTAATATTTGAAATAATTATTAAATTAGGCTCCGGACCCCCCGCGACCCAATAGGATAAGCGGTTTGGAAAATGGATGGATGGATGGATAATTATTAAATTAACATCTGTGTAATTTAATTTAAGCACTTAAATTAGAAAATTCATTACATTAAAAAAAGAAATAAATGTCTTAATAGCAGAATAAGCTAAATAAAACTTTGAAGCAGATATACTCTCCACACTGGGTGCTACCATCTATATCCAGCTGTGTGCCGTTCCCAAACAGCATCTCCCCACACTGGGTGTTACCATCTATATCCAGCTATGTGCCGTTCCCAAACAGCATCTCCCCACACATGGCCACAGCGCAGTAGTAAGTCCCAGCATCGGAGAGGCTGAGGTTCCCCTTGGGGAGGCTGTAGACGCAGCTCCGTGTAGGAGATCCAGCCTCAGGGCTCTTCTCACACTCATCACTGCTGTTTCCATGGCTGTAAATGACTCCAGGAAGGGATTCTCCTGATCCATGTCTGAACCAGTAAACACTGTGTTCTCCTGCACAGCTCCCAGTCTCTATCGTACACTGCAGGCTCACAGAGTCTCCTGGCTGCAATGTGTCAGACACAGGCTGCTGTACCACAGTCCTGCTGTTGGAGTCTTTACCTGAAAAGCAAAATAGTCATGATGACAGCCCTTTGAGAATAACAATGGAAAATACAGATCCTCAAAAATTGTTCTTACAGATTTTTGGGAACTGAATCGATGTTCTTCTAGCCATCCAAGAAATCAGTAACTTCTTGGAGAACAGCTGACATTCTTCTCTCTTTTTATTGTATTACTGCTTATTAGTATATATCAGGTA
This sequence comes from Brienomyrus brachyistius, assembly GCF_023856365.1. NCBI lineage: Eukaryota > Metazoa > Chordata > Actinopteri > Osteoglossiformes > Mormyridae > Brienomyrus > Brienomyrus brachyistius. Next base: position 206,796 of record NW_026042456.1, read on the forward strand.
ACACTATACATTAACTGCACCTACATAATACCTAAATAAAAATTATATGATAATAACAAACATTATAATCATATAATGTCTTGTATTAATGTATGAAGGTAGATGAATATAATTAATTTCAATTCAAAGAAATGAAGTGTGTAAAGTGTACTTTATATTTTCATGATTTTCGTGACTTTACATTTGGTTTATGTTGCCCCTTTTCCACAGGAAGGTATTTATTGTTTTTGCATATTTAGCTCTTGATGTGTTTTGGTATTTTTGAGCATTTTGCTGTAGTACCTGCATAATTTAATTCAAGAGCCGAAGAGCTGTTTGCCCATTACTAGTTTGTCTATCTTTTAACATTAAAGAAAAAGTATACATAGTAAAAGGAATTACTTGGTTTCGTAGTTCCTCCTATTTATTTTCTTATGCACACAAAAGTAAGTTTTTCCGTTCAACCATAGCACTACAGCGAAAAGCAAAACGTCATGGCAAATACAATTATGCTTTATTCCAATACACATTGCTAATTTTTCATTATTATTACATTTATTCAGCATAATATCTTCAAAGGTTTCATGATTTAATTTGCAATCTTCTGGCCTGAAATCTTTTCCTGCTACACTGAAGACTCTCTCAGCGTGTGCAGAGAAAGCTGCAGCCAAAGGGTTGGCATCCTCTGATAAACATGGTTGGTTCAGGTATCGGTGACATTATGTGAACCTTTCATGGCAGGAATAGGGACTAGTTTGACTTTTGATGCAGGAAAAGTGTTTGGGACGTTTCTTAGGTTAGAAACTGCCGTCACTGCAGCCAACACTGACTTTTAAGGAGAGACACTCAGCTCTTCCTATGAGCAGATCCACCATGGTGCACAAAATGACAGTATAATTATTATTTTAGGTGACACTTCAAATTTTGCATTATTTCATTCTTTACAAAACGACATTTTTATAACAATGATGTATAACAATGTTAATGTGTTTATGTATAATTCATATTTAAATTAAAGTTCATATTTTAGTTAAAAGCTACACCTACAGTACGTATATGAACTTGAATTTGAATCCAAACCCTTTTTCGTTCTTCTTCTTTAAATTCAAATATAAATTTCAATGCCACAACCTGTTTTCAACCACAATTCAAATGTAATTCAGATTAACAAAATGAACTGAAATTCAAGTTCATATATGTATTCAAAATCCTGAATTTTAGGATACGTATTTGAGAATTTCATTCTCAAATCAGTTCTGAATGGTGCACATCCCTAGTTCATATGTTAAATCATGCATTTTTTTTTTCAGAGTGAATACACACTGACTGCTCAGATAAATAACGTCAAAAATAATTTTCTTTTGTTGCTTAAGATTTTTGCACAGTCCTATACTGTATATAACAACTCAAACATTTTTTTATGTTATTTGTTTTAAAGAGGCTGCAATGTGTAACATTAACATCTGTATAAAGAGAAGGTTAGGCTTTTGGCTGACAGCAAGCAAAATGCAACAAATTGTATAATAATAATAATAATAATAATAATGAATGATTTTTGTTTGATGTTTAGAAAAACATTTATGGAACAAAGCAGACAATAAGGTATCTTTGCTAATTTTATATTGACAAACAACTAAACTGTCAAAATTATTTTGCAGGGAATAATCTTACTGACATTATAATAAAGCAAATATGAAAATAGTTGGAATCTCATTTACCTGTGATTATGACAAAGGTTCCATTCCCGAAGGTGACCTCATGAAGAAACACAGCAGCACAATAATACACTGCAGAATCTGACGGCTCCACGTTACAAATAGTGAGGTTAAAACTCCCCTCTGCATTCAGTAAGGAGTAACGTTTTATGCTTTTATATTCCTTGTAAAATTCACCAGGTACGTAGAGAAGTGCTTTCGCCATGGGCTGGGGCTTCCGACCAACAGCTTGCTTAAACAAAGTAACAAAAGTTGTTTCTCCTTGACAGAAGCATGTCAGGGTCACACTGTCTCCAAGCTGAACCCTCATCAGGTGACTGGGCTGAACAACATCTGTAGTCAGTGCAGTGTCTGCAAAAACAGAAAAACAAAAAAAATCATAATCAAATAAGACATATAATAGTAATCTAAATAACTATTAACTATGATGCAGATTAAATGGCCAAATTCCACTGATCACATCATACAGATAAATGAAAATATTAAAATCCCAAAATAATTTATATTATAGGGCCTTACTAATGAAAATGAGAAGACCAAAGAGTCTGAACATTTTTGTGCTTCCACTGTTTAGAATAAACTGCTCTGCTGCTAAGTGAGAGATCATGGTCGTGGTCGGGATGAAAGGGCAGGAAACAGAGAGGAAACAGAGAGACACACATCAGGCTGATCTGATTGGCTGTTCACATGGGAACTTAAGTAACAGTGAAAAAGCATTTTAATGTGCACTTACATGACGTTTATTAATTTACTCCTTAACATCCAGTTAAAATGAGAACAATTAGATAAACAGGAGCAGATACTGAGCATATAAAGTTCTTTGTACAGAGTGCTGAGATACTGTGGGAGAGCATTTGCTAATCATCTCTCTCAGACAAGCTCAGCACAGTATGAGTCTGTTATCTATCTGATATTAGACAGTCTCTCATACAGTAATAATAATTGATACTTTATTGGTCCCTGTGGAGAAATTGTCTTAACTTCTCTCTCAACTTGCTCTCTTTTTTTTAGAGTAAACAGAGTAAGTTGTCTGCGAAGGGCAGCCACCCATAGTGATGCCCAGTGAGCTGGGGGTTAAGGGCCTCGCTCAAGGACGCAGAGATGTGCTGTGGCTGGGTTTGAACCAGCGACCATCTTATTACAAGCACACAGGCATTAGATCTTCTAATCACACTTAAAAGGCAGATTAAATGTTCTTTCCACCATGCAAACAGAATGTAAATTGTAGCTTTACTGCTTAGATTTACATTCACACATTTGCATTTAAAACAAGCATTTTAAGTGATGTACATGAGAGTAAATGGTGAATCAGTTTATTTGCCACTCTACACATTACATTGGCGCCCATTATAAGTAACTGTACAGTGACATTGCAGTTCCTCAGTTGCTTTGATGCATTTCTGGAATCACCCTTAACATCTGCAAAACTGTAAGTGCATTTCCCAAAACAATTCGTGCAAACAGCACCACACAGATGGACTGTCTACAAAAAAAGTCATAGAGGCCACCAGCAGCCCGAATACCACACCGTAAGGCCGTATGTTAGGATGCTCTCTATGGCAGAGCGGTAGGAGGCCACCAGCAGCCCGCATACCAGACCGTAAGGCAGCATGTTAGGATGCTCTCTATGGCAGAGCAGTTGAAGGTCCCGATCAAGAAATCCGACAAGTTTCCCCAATAAGCCAGTAACCCCGCTTCATAGAACAGGCCACAGGACTGGTTTTGGTGAGATAGTCCGAGTAGTAGGTAGAAATCAGGATGGAGACTGAGTGTGGGTCTAACAGGTGAGCAGATGTAGGACAGAATGTAGAGCCCTCTGGTGGAGTGCCTGTGCATGACTGAATGTATGGTTTGGGTCTGATGGTCTGAATAGTTGGTAGAAATAGGCACCTTCCTACCTGATGTGGTAGGTCTAGATAAGGGGTCACCAACATGGTGCCCCAAGGATGCCCCCAATGACCACATGAGTTGCCCGTGGACCTGTTCTATAAAATAGCACAACTCACCAGCGAACATCATCTAAAATTTAATTTTGTCCTGTTTCTAATCTATCACATTTGCATTTATATAGATTTGAAATTGAATATAAAAAAGCATTTAAAACATGTTTATCATGCATGAAGTTTAGACATGTTTAGGAGGGCGTTTAAAACTGATATCAAACTTCGTATGGCTCAGTACCCGTGAAGTAGCTCTCCGTTTTAAAAAGGTTGGTGACCCCTGGTCTAGATCTTGCAAGTTTGTTTGTACTGGCTGTGTGAACATACTGTAGCACTGTTAAGAATATGCAACACAGCCTGCGTTGGGGATCTGCTGTATGCATCAGTAATATAATGCTTTGTCCTTTTCTAGGCTGTTCATTAAGACATAAAGCCTGAAAGTTTTCTGAATGGCATTAATGAAATTGAGCACTGCCCCCACCTGCTGGCCAATTTATTAAAACATTGAAATCGCTGTCTGCACAGGCTGACGTGTCATTTAAGTCTGATAATTTTCTATGAGTCAAACGGCAAGAAAATGACAAGAAGTTAAAAACATGGAGTTAGATGAAGGAGAAAAGATTACAAATTTGAAGATTATGAAATCAGGACATGTCAGCTAAGTCAGCCAAGGTGGGTCTTAAACATATGGACGGAAGTATGAGCGCTAAACTTAAACGGGTTCACTTGTAACCGCTGCCACCAAATTTCGTTAAATTGCTGGGGAGGTCCAGATACATGAGACAGGAATAGAAGGATTATTCTTTATTAATATACAGACGAGGGTTACAACCCTCCCTAGGGCAATAGAAGGGGATACCTGCCACGGGACATTCTAAAACGCTTAATGTGAAAATGCGTAACGCAACTTAATGTATTAAAACAGTCACCACAAATCACCAAATTTCTCGCGAATGTATCTGGCCATAAAGACTTACCTGACAAGAAATCAAAACCGAAATGCTAGGAATATGGACTTTAAGCCTTTTCTTTATGGGCGTCAATGGAGGGGAAAACGCTTGACGTAAGATGAAGTCCATATTCCTAGCATTTCGGTTTTGATTTCTTCCCTGGCATGGGTGACGGGTACACCACGTTCCCAAAGCCACGTTAGCCTCGAGCGAACTGCCCGGAGAAACCGCTCACACCAGCGCTGCAACCCGATCTCCTCCCCTTTTAAACACACATTTCTATGGCGTTAAATTAGTGCCAAAAGTCGTGCGCATAAAAACAGAAAATCCATGCTCTCTACGCGCTCGCGATTGCACAGCACTCACTCACTCGCTCGCCGTTAAATTAGGGCCAAAAGTCGAACCACGCGCGTGCGTGTGCTCGAGTGCTGAAAACCCATCCCCTCTACGCGCTCGCGTCTGCACAGCACTCGCTCGCTCGAATTTCCCGCTTCGTCTTACCGTATATAAAAGAATGGGCCAATGTACGGTAAATTGCATTGTGAATAAAATTTCTTAATACAACATCACAAAGCCAATTTAATAAATTCAAATCCTGGGAAGAACGCTCCTCAGATATTAGTTCTCGGGTTAGTGTTAGCAGACTATAGGCGAAACCACCTTAAGTGCTATCTGTTAATGTTTATTAAATTAGCATTAAAATGGAGAGGTTTATAATATCTTTTGTCCTTGTAGCTGCTAAATACACTCATTATTAAAGCCATAAAGTTGTCTGCCTACTACATTGGAATCTCCACTGAGTAAGTGTTTTTGATGGATTTTATTTAACTTTATTATACTCTGGTCCTTAGATCTAATGTCATACTTCTTCACTTATATTGTTTGTGAAAAGGTTTACCACGGTCAAACAGAGCAGCCACTACATCATCATACATGAACAAGCACCTCACAAAACAAAAACATTTCATTTTCATAATTAAAACTTTTGAATGGTAGGCCTAGTGTGTGGATCAGAGACAAGATCTTGACACCTCATTAACTATAATTTGTTCTGTGAACAGCTCAGATACCACCTTCTCGAAAGTCTTCTGCATAAAATAGAAATAGGATTCAGCGCGACTCCACTAAATTTGGATTACCTGGAGTTCCTTTGTCATCAGGAGCTGTATCTTCTGCAGGCCCTGTCTAATCACATTGAAGTACCTCCTGCTATCACCCTGGCTTTGCAAGAGCTCTTTGACCTTGTGAGGGCACATCTGGAACGTCCAGCCCCATGTGTCACACAGGAAGTCGCTGCCACCAATAGACGACCCAAGATTTTGATTGAAGAACAATGTTTGAAAGAAATGCTCCATACTCAACTTCCTGTGCCTTGCATAGCCACACTGATGGGTGTTTCAAGAAGAACAATCTTAAGAAGAATAAAAGAGTATGAGCTCTGTGTTAGGGAACTTGACAATTTGGTTTCTTCTGTCAAGAATGATCTACCAAATGCAGGCTACAGGATAGTCAATGCAGGCTGCAGTCAATGGGCTACAGGGTTCGGTGGAGAAGAGTTGCAGCCTCCATGCATAGGGTTGATTCCATGCGCATCATATAAAGGTTGTCAAGTCTTGGCTGTGTTGTACGCAGAATGTACCAGGGCCTTTGTCTCTAGTACACGTGGACACAAACCACAAGTTGATCCGGTTTGTATTACCAGCAAATTTATTTGGAGTAAACCCTGGGTGGATTGGTGTGAGGTGGTGGTGGGGCTTTGGAGAAGATTTCCTGCCGATCAACACTAGCAACTTATATCTATCTGTCATGGAGGTCTCGGGACTCACAGATATTCAGAGACATGTGGATAGTTTACCAGTGGTTTTCAGCAGGAAATAGTTATTACTACAAATTGTCACCCCCCCCCGCCCCCCACAGAAACTGGATCTGGCTATAGTGGGAAAATCTTTTTTTTTTTTTTATTTGTGAGAACTTGAAAGCAAAACAAAACTTGGAAAAAATATATGCTCATTCACCAATTTTCTAATCTGGGGTCTAAAGTGGTCAGGCTTGCAAGTGTATTTGGTTATTTGTCTATCCTAGCCTGTTGCAGTGTATATTTCCTGTATATTTTGCATGTAAAAAATGTTGTTTGTTATGTCAGTGCTTAATATTATCATGTAGTCTTCATGAACTTTCTTCATCTTGGCCAGGGACTGCATTTGAAAAGTAGCCACTTGACTAAAATTGGCACATTTTCAGAAATGCCAGCAACAATACTGATAATGAACACCCCTCTAACTGACTCTCAGTTGGTTTAGAAAAAAGACTTTTAAGAGAAAAGAAAGCCTTCCTTTGGTTTTGCATTTTTCTCTTTTTTGTTGGCTGTGCACAATATATTAGAAGAATACCTTACAATTATATTAGTTAAGAAATAACAGATTGCGTATATACAATATTAAGGTGATAACAACAACCCTCACTGTCTCTAGGTGCTGCTTCAGACAGGGCATTCTGCAGCAGGGACACCACCCGTCGTGCAGCATCCAGCAAATCTCCCTATCACAACAGCCCACATAACAGAATAACATTAGTGTATGATTCAGTAGGGCTAGTCCAGGTCTGGAAAGTAGTTGGGCCAGATTTTTAAACCAAGAAATTTAGCTGGGCCAGACATTTTCAGCGGCCCAGTAAGCAACAGGTAATGGCATTTTAAACAAACACAAATCAAGGTACATTATTTTAAAAAACTACAACTGAACAGAATCTGAGAGCAATATTTTTTTTCACTTCTGAAATGAGAAAAATATTTTGGTCGTATCTGACCTAGACGCATCCCAAAGAAAAAAAATGCCTATTAGATGGTAAACAGACATAAAGAAAAAGGGAAAAATCGTCTATAATCATCATCCGCTTATACTGTGGTGATCCATTTCACCCACACAGGCATGATCACCATTAGCGGTTTCCACATTATTGTCGAGGTGACTATTCACTTTACCTCTGCTTTCTCCGACATCTTCCTGATTCTGCCGCCAACAAGGGGCTCATAGGGTGGAGACTGAGGGTGTTAAACAGACCAATCTTTTGTCACTGAATGCAACAAATAATGTATTTATCTGTCAAAAGTCCAGCACCAGGAAAAGCAACAGAGTGACAGTAGAAACTGTAATAATAATGGAAGTGCGCCGCCCTACAGGGAAGGAGGAGTGATGGGAGTCCCGGTGGTGGCTAAGCGCGCGTGGGGAGAGGCGTCGTACTGTGAGGCTTCATGAACTTCCGATGGGGCAGTGCTGTCATACAGCGGGGAGCCTGAGAGGGGCACTGTGGCCGGGTGCGAGAGCCCTGGGTAATGAGTTGTAGAGCTGCGCAGTGTCACGATCGGGTACAAGCAGGCAGGCGATCGTGCGGGCAAGGCGTGCAAGGAGCAAGCGGACAGGCAAAAACGGGAGTTTAATTAGGAAGCGCGGACGGGGAAACATCTCACGCATACAAACATCAATGACAGACACTGGACTCAGGTAAGACACGGACTGAAATACACAGGACTGAGCAAATTAACTAGATACAGCTGGGTACAAATCGGGAGAAAACACGTGGGTAATCAGGGGGCGTGGCACACAGGAGGAGCGGACGAGCCGGGCATGACACGCAGGAACTGAGAGCCCAAGCTGTTGGACATTCCACTGGACTAGGAGACTGGGGTGAGTGAGGAGGAGCTCATTGACCACAAACTGGGATACTGGCTGTGTGTGAGCAATGGGGTGGAGATTAAGGAAAGACGTTAAATCAGCATGCAGTGTTGCCTGGAAACAACAACAAATATACTAGTGTCACTGTACTAAAACAATATCAAAATAATGCCTATTTTTTATTCATTTTACTTGTAGAGTGCAAAGTACAAAGGAAAACAAAGAGTAACTATGGCGAAATAAATCAAAGCATGTCCCAGAATGATGGGCCTGAATGGATCAGGACAGAAGAAGGCGAAAGTCCTGTTAACGAGGTGAGACGATGCAGACACAGGCCAGGATGTGGGTATAGGCGAGAACAAGAGGGAAGACGGGGGCCCGAGACTCAGCATGGGGACAGGTGGGGGAGGGGAGGCACGGGCTCACCTGGAGCTGCTCCCGGAGGTGCCGCTATGACTCATGGGTAACATGCCGGAATGGGACGGCACCTGTAGGCTGGACCAGTTGTCATGGGAGGGCAACATGGACAGACAGGTAGACGAGCTGTCTGAATAAGCAGCTGCAAGTATAAAACAATAAATGAAGCAGGTATGTGGTGGGCAGTGTTACAGCGTCCTTAATATGGTCAATACAGAAAAGGCATGTTATCATGTTATGTATATACTGCCTCCAGTTACTTAATGCCTAACTTTAATACATTGATTGATTTGTTCACTGCTGCAGCCTGTGTCAACTTTCCTTTCAGACAGATGTAAAGTCCATTCTGTTTTTGTTCTGTGTAGTTTTTTTTGAACAGCATATGGCTGAATTCTGTTAAACCTCAGACTGAAGAAAATTGTGTTAATTGAAAAGCAAATATCAAAAACTCAGTCTGCAGGAATGTTTTTCTAAATATTTCTGTGGACTTTTGGAAATTTCACGAAATTCCATTGCTCCATTACATAAACACTGAGTGAGATTTCATTCCCATTACTGCAACGTATGAAGAGGATTATGACTTATTACTTTAGGTTATCGGACTGAGTGAGTTTTGGAAATTTGCTCTTCGATAACTGAAGCAGTGCTGTGAATGCAGAGGTTATATGCGTCGCATATCAACAGAACTGTATGTTTATGTCTTGTCTTAATTATTTTGATTAAATGTCTAACTATTCCCAATATGTGTGAACATACTTGGCCAAATAAAGCTGATTCTGATTCAGTCAGAGGGTAATCGTCGGTGTGCTGTACTATCGTGGTGACCCACACAGAGAGCTTAGGACCATGATTTCAGTGTGTGCTTGTGTGAGGGGACAGGCAGGGCGGCGGCTCACTGGGTGATGCACTCCTGTGGGTATAGGGGCTGGGATAGGGGGCGGAGCAGTTACTCCTCAAGGAGGAGTAACAGTCACAGCCGTGGGGGGAGGAGAGGGAGAGGGTGCTCCCAAACTGGGGGTGTGGGTTTGATGAAGAGCAGAGAGACCCTGAGCCTGGGATGAACCAGCTGCCTACTGAAACGAAAGCGGATAAAGACAGAAACTAGAACCTCAAACTAAACAACACAAACAACAATATCAAGTTATATTCAATCATTAAACCGTTATATATTTAATCTAAACAATAGTAATAAATATCGTTCCGATTCAAAATATCATTTACGGGTGAATCTTATGACTTGCATTGGGAAACAGGAAACGGGCCAAGCTGCAGGGCCAGTTCAAAGGCATAGTGCGAGGCGCCCAGAAAGGGGGCGAGGTCTGGGCGGAGTCAGCTAAAGAAGAAAAAGGCCTGACCTTTTTCTGGATGCTGTGGACTGTGTTTGTGTGTGAGCTGCAGCTGCATGTTCCTTACATTTTTTTTATTAACACCAGCACCGTGAGGTTTGGCCTGGACTGGGTCCTGTCCTGCACGGTTGAAGACATGTTGACTGATGGTCAGCCCGTGTTCTGTTGGATCCCACAGAAAGGAAATGGGAATCCCGTTTGGATCGGATGCTGACAGTTGAAAAAAAACTCATGTCTGTGTGTTATGAAAGAATATCAATAAATGTTTCCGAAAGGGGATGACTCATTTGGTAATTATTTACGGCTTATGTTATGGCTGAGAAATTTACAGTCTTTACTAAAGTCTGACTTCTTTCGAGTCACCTTTAATATAGATTGGACACTCTCTATGCTATGTACAATACTTATATAGATGGTACATGTTTACTTGCTTGCACAGATGGTTGATTAGGTAATTAGCGTAAGTGTGTGTGTGTGTGTGTGTGTGTGTGTCCAATCGCATGTATGTCCAAGGTCCATAGTAAGTAATATACACTGATCAAGAGATGCCTGAAAGTGGATGAAAGAGGACATTAGTGGGTGTATCACTTAGTGTAACGGGTGCAGGAAAATGAGCAGGACTGCAAGCCATATAATGACCCACTGTCCTTATCTAGCTCTTAATACAGTATGCATACAGTGATGTATCTACAATGGACAGCTACTATAAGCAGATAGCACAGTACAGGTGCTTAATCTGTATGCTATTTCCATCCATCCATTGTCCAAACCGCTTATCCTACTGGGTCACAGGGGGTCCGGAGTCTATCCCGGAATCAATGGGCACGAGGCAGGGAAGAACCCAGGATGGGGGGCCAGCCCATCACAGCTCACACTCACACACCATTCACTCACACATGCACACCTACGGTAAATTTAGCTACTCCAATTAGCCTCAGCATGTTTTTGGACTGCGGGGGGAAACCGGAGGAAACTAGCAGCTTTGTGTGGTAATTGTTTGTATTAAAAACACATTGGATCAAGTCAAATTATTTTTATGAAGAATTAACATCTAAAAGCTGCTAGTAGACCGTGGGAAAATAATTTTTCTATTTTCTTTCAAAAGTAGGTATTGCAATTTCCATCATATGTAAGAGGGCCTGCCCATCAGAGTAATGTACATCCTGTGACATGTATTGACTATCAAGACAAACTGAAACACGGTGTATTAGGCTGTCAATGAGTACTGGACTAGGGTGAAAAACTGCCTGATAATCTACCTATTAACTAGAAGAGTACAAACTGGAGACGGATCCCCTAATACAGAGGGATTAACGTCTGTGCCACATCCAGAACCATTCAGTGTAGGAGTCTGGTGGTTCTACTGGATACTGACAAGTACCCAGCCCCTTTGTTCCCTCTGATAATCATCAGTCCTCCTCTGAATGCCTTCACCACTCTATTCCTGAATAGGTACACATTTAAATATGCTAGCAAGATCAAGGTATTGGGATAACTGTTAGGTTCGCTGTTCAGAGAGTTGCAGTGAAAACCATCATACACAGTGGCCCTTTCTGGATAAGATTACCTCCCTCTGATCTAACAGGTCAAGATCAAAGCAAGGTGCATTGCAATGTCTGACACCCAGCACACTACAGCATATAAAATACAGGTATCCATCGCCTTCCGCATTTGGAACCAGGACCACTTGTTGCAAGTCAATTTGGGCATATCTCAAGTTATACGAGAGAGGCAAGACATTAAGGACAGTATACACAGTACTGAAATAATAATGTACATATTAAACCACAGCACTTAATAAACAGATACTGCACTTACATTTCACAAAAAAAAAATAAAGCACAGATTGCACTAAGAAATCAAAAGATGCATGTGCTAGCAAACAGTGGGAGCTGAGGAAGAAGCAGTGGTGAAATACTTTATTGTACAGTACAGTAAGTTTCTTTTTATAGAATGAAATAGCATACAGGGGGCGGCATGGTGGTGCAGTGGTTAGCACTGTTGCCTCACACCTCTGGGACCCGGGTTCGAGTCTCTGCCTGGGTCACATGGGTGTGGAGTTTGCATGTTCTCCCCATGTCGTCGTGGGGTTTCCTCCCGCAGTCCAAGAATATGCTGAGAATATGCTGAGGCTAACTGGAGTTACTAAATTGCCCGTAGGTATGCATGTATGAGTGAATAGTGTGTGAGTGTGCCCTGTGATGGGCTGGCTCCCCATCCTGGGTTGTTCCCTGCCTCGTGCCCATTGCTTCCGGGATAGGCTCCAGACCCCCCACGACCCAGTAGGATAAGCGGTTTGGACAATGGATGGATGGATGGAAATAGCATACAGATCTTATAAGCACCTGTACTGTGCTATCTGCTCATAGTAGCTGTCCATTGTAGATACATCACTGTATGCATACTGTATTAAGAGCTAGACAAGGGTCATTATATGGCTTGCAGTCCTGCTCATTTTCCTGCACGCGTTACACTAAGTGATACACCCACTAATGTCCTCTTTTATCCACTTTCGGGCATCTCTTGATCAGTGTATATTATTTACTATGGACCTTGGACATACATGCGATTGAACACACACACACACTTACACTAATTACCTAATCATCCATCTGTGCAAGCAGGTAAACATTTACCATCTATGTAAGTATTGCACATTGCATAGAGAGTGTCCAATCTATATTAAAGGTGACTCAAAAGAAGTCAGACTTCAGTAAAGACTGTAAATTGGCAGCCATAACATAAGCCGTAAATAATTACCAAATGAGTCATCCCCTTTCGGAAACATTTATTGATATTCTTTCATAACACACAGACATGAGTTTTTTTTCAACTGTCAGCATCCTTCTCGATTGTCAGAAGCTCTGCGCTAGAGGGAGGTTTACTGGTCTTATACTCTTCTGGCACCTTGTGTGATTCCTGACTTGGGACATCAGTTTGGCTCCTTCTGTATGTGGTTTACATTGTATTTGTTCTTTAAAGTTGCCCCTTCAGAATTAGACAGTGTAACCAGCTTGCCACATATTGCCTGGATGACATAAGGTCCGGTAAAATCCGGTTCCGTTCTTCCTCCTTTCCGTCCCCGCTTCCTCATGTTGAACAGAAGCGCCTCATCTCCAACATGATAAACTGTGCTTTGGTACCTCTTTTGTATTCGTTTACCACATGCCTGCTTCTGTTTTTCCTGTGACTAGGAGATGTTTTCAGCTGTTGTTGCTTATTGTCTCAACTACTTTATTTTTTTCATCAAAAAACGTGCCGTAGCTTTTCTCATCGGGAAGAATAATTGTGGAAAGCTGAAGTGGAAAAACATTCATAGCAAATTATTATTATTCACAGATCATTATAAAGAGTCATTTTCTAAAAGCATTAAGAACAATGTAATTTGCTGTTTCAAGATATGTTTTTAAATAACTACTTGTCAGTCATAAGAAACTCTTCAACACACATGATCCGATCTTGCCACAAATCATTTTTAATCTCACTTTTGTTGCCAGCAGTTCAGACATTAATGGCTGTGTGTTGAGTTATTTTGAGGGGACATCAAATTTACACCATTATACAAGCTGTACACTGATTACTTTACATTCTATCAGAGTTTCATATCTTTAACGTTGTCCCTTGAAAAGATATAATAAAATATTTACAAAAATGTGTGGGGTGTACTCACTTTTGTGAGATACTGTATATTAAGGGATTGATTGTCAATAATATCAGTAATTCCTGATGTAATGTTAAAAGAATAGAGCCTGTCTCACACAGTTCTAAAACAACCTCAAAAACAGACTTACCATTTTATGTCATCATTCGTTTTCTCATCCAGGCCATTGGTTTGGGGATGATATGCAGCAGTGATCAACGGCAGAACAGGGGCTCTGAACGCAGTATGGATTAAAAAGGAATTAACCATCTCTCTCAATATAAAATTAGGATCATTTATTCTCTACAGAGGCCCCCATAGAATAGTGCATCCATCCCCTCACTCATGTTTAGACAGACGTAAGGCAACAGGCCAATGACATTCAGAACAGCAACAACATCAACAATTGTACAGCTAGTTTTAAAATTTAATAAAAAAGACAAACCAATTAGGTAATATTAATGAAATTATTAAAATGTGCAGATTAATAGTCAGAAATAATTTGCGATTTTAAGAGCGGAAAGGATACATTAAAACTCAATTACATTTATCCCTTAATAATTTAAAAAAAAGGTTTTTGAATTTTACATCATGATAAATGAGAACTATATGTGATTACTAATTACTGTTGACTAATTTCCTGTCTGGACGTTTCCCTCCTCATTGTTAAAAGTCATTATATGTCTGGGTGCCAGTCAGTGGAAGCACACAGACATGTTGGCCAGCTGTCATATTCATTCAGCACCAGCCCATCAAGTAGAGAATTCAGCACCACGGACAGTGACCTGTGTTACAATGACATCAGGTCATTGGCTCTAAATATTTTTCTAGAAATAACTAAATGGCTCTATTGTAGAAATTTCCAGCCAGAGTCTTGTGGTGCGTTCGTTTTTCTCTCGGAACTTGGAAATTCCAAATTGGGTGACATCACATCCAACAATCTCCCGTTCAAGCTAGCACAACTCGGAACAAACATGGCTGCCTCCATGAATACGCTGCTGTGTTGTTGCTTTATATTTTAGCAGTTATGGAGTAAGATTATTATTTCAGACAAATAAACAAGAAACAGGAACTAGTCAAACCACATTAAAAGCTTTATAAAGTATTTTAGTACATTCATAGCGATATTCTTTTTTCGAGAGGCAAACAAACTACAAACAAACCAAAAACACTAACAAGTCTGGTAAAAATCTGATATTGCATGTTAGGATACTGTTTACGGTCACAATATGGTATTCTCTAAATCGAACACGTGCAATTACATTAATAATTACTAATAATTATAAATAATAATAATAATAAATGGGCGGTATGGTCGTGCACTGGTTAGCACTGTTGCCTCACACCTCTGGGACCCAGGTTCAAATCTCCGCCTGGGTCACATGTGTGTGGAGTTTGCATGTTCTCCCCATGTCGTCGTGGGGTTTCCTCCGGGTACTCCGGTTCCCCCCCACAGTCCAAAAACATGCTGAGGCTAATTGGACTTGCTAAATTGCCCGTAGGAATGCATGTGAGAGTGCATGGTGTGTGTGAGTGTGCCCTGCGATGGGCTGGCCCCCCATCCTGGGTTGTTCCCAGCCTCGTGCCCATTGCTTCCGGGATAGGCTCCGGACCCCCCGTGACCCAGTAGGATAAGCAGTTTGGAAAATGGATGGATGGGATAATAATAAATTTAACAAAATAAACATTTTTAAGGATTTGTAAAATAGAATTAATGTTGAGTGTGTAAGCCGCCATGTTGAAATTACGTCACAGGGGCAACTCGGACAAGAAGATTCTGTCAGACATTAACGTCATAAAAGAGGCGTTTCTAATGGGAAGTGATGTTTTTCGTGACGTTTTTGTCCGAGTTGGAGTGAAATAATCAAACGCAGCATGTGTTCCTATTTGAAGAGAATATTCTATTTTTATTCTAAGGAACTACAGAAAATCAGCTCTGCATGTGATCTCCCCTTTACTGCTCGAGCAGGGCACACGCACATCAACAAGTGTCAAGGCAGCAAGTGCATGCAAACAACTTCTCAGGACGGTTACAGTATAGGACCTTCAGAAAGAGCCAGACTGCGGCGTCATTCAGAGATTCCATTGTCTAAGGCTTGCACTAAAACATTACAGCATATTTAAACAAAGTAGCATGGCACCTGTGTCAGAATCCCTCCCTGCCTTGTTCTGTTCTCTCTTTGTTGTCCCCATTTAGCCAGCACATGTCACTGGCCATCCTGACTCCTCTTTTGATTGTGGGTTTTAAGGATATCAGTGGGTCTGTGTTTTCATAATTGTCCCCCAGGCCACCATGCTGCTCAGCCCTTGATTCCAACTACAGTTGCAATCAGGTGGTTCTCAATCTACTAGGACTGTATAACAGGATTGGCCACCTGTTCTACCTTTACTCGTTCAGCCGCATTCATGAGTCTGGCCTATAGGTTATTCAAATTTTGTCCTGCCAAATTTACCGGACAGGAGGTGGACACTGCAAATGAATGTGTGAATACTCCAATACCTACATCTTTACAAGTTACCTGAAGTGGTTTGGTAAATGATTGTGAGGTTGGAAGTCCTTCTTGATGTCTGTTTGCAGCTCATCCACCAGCAACTGCACGAGTTGTCGCTCCCAGAGGGAATCCCACTCTCGGTCCGCTGGAGGGTCCATCTCACTGTAGCTGGAGTATGTTTCCATCAGTCACTTGGCGTGGGGCTCACAGAATTTACCAGGCTCCTGTTTAATCTGACGCACCTTAGTCCAGTCCATGCATCTGGGGAACTTCTCTGAAAATCTCTGGCAGATTCTTTGCAGCTATACTTGATATTGGGTACTTGCCGCAACTAAGTAATGGGTTGTTGAATCAAAGTCCCGTTCCATGTGAAAAATAACCCCATTTTAGGGTTTTGTTAAACAACTGGTCTAATTTGGATGCAGAGGTTCTGCACGGAAGGCCCAGTCTCTGAAGGGCTGTGGCATAGCGAGGCCTGTTCTGCCTGGAATCCGGCAGGTCACTGGCAACATCCCCCAACTCCTTCATCTATAAGGTCGGGAAACCAGAACGTTTACTCCCCCTTATGGATAAGGACATACCAACGTTGGGGCAACTCCTGCTGCCTGAGTCTTCAACCAAGTCCAAAACAAAAGTATACAATGTTAGGAAGGGTAATTCAATGGTATGAGACTGAAACTAGAAACTGTAAATCGGATGGAGTTAAATAGCAATACTGTGGAAGAGGCATGGGAATTTTTTAAAAGCACATTGTTGCAAGTGCAAAAGAACTTCATACCCGTTTCCAGAAAAACTAAATCTAGGAAACTGCAACCAAGCTGGTGTCATGACCTGCTTGTACGATCCTCGTGTGTGCCACGCCCCCTCATTAACCATGTGTGCTGCCCCGATTGTAACCAGCTGTTTTCTGTCAGTTTGAGTAGTCCTGTGTATTTAGTCCACATTCAAGTCTGTTTCCCCAGTCCTGTCATTGAAATCTCTCGCTGTTGGTACCTGTTTTCATCAATAAACCCTCATTCCCGACTCTCCGTTTCCCGGATCCTTGATTCCTCGCTTCCTGCCTGTTCGTCCAGCACGCGATGTCACAGGTGGTTTACTACGAAAATTAAGAATAAAGTCAGGAGCAAAAGGGCTTTCTTCCACAAATGGAAATTAACTAATGATTTCAAAATAAAGCAGGAGTATCTACGTCTACAGGTTTAGTTAATAACAGTTATAAGGATGACGTTAAAAGTTTCTTCCAATATTTTAACTCCGAAAGAGCTCTAAAAGCTGAAAATCACTCATTTGCAGGATAGTAAGGGCCTTATAATTGAAAATGAAATTGATATAAATGAGTTTAATGATTATTTTACAATGGCTGTTCACAGTAGAATAGCTTACCACCATTTAGTACAAATACAACGATGTCTATGACCAATATATGTATAACTGAGGCTGATGTGGTACAAAGCCTAGCTAAGCTCAAAATAAATAAATCGCAAGGCCCTGATGGCATCTTATCTATAGTTTTAAAAGAGATGAGGGGTATTATTAGCCAACCTTTAACTTTACTATTCCAGAAATCATTATCTGCTGGTGTGGTATCTTCTGATTGATGTTAGATCATGTCTCATGTCCAGAGAGGCTACAACAGGATCTGGATTTAATTAGCGACTGGGCTCATACGTGGCAGATGAAATTTAACATAGATAAATATAAGGTAATCCATGCAGGGAGCAGAAATATAGTAAATATAGTAAAGTACAGATATTTTATGGGTTCCACTGAAATAAAGGTAGCTGATTACGAGAAAGATCTCGGTGTGTATGTTGATACTTCCATGTCCCACTCTTGCCAGTGTGGGGAAGCATTAAAAAAAGGCAAAAGGATGTTGGATTAAACTCCACACACCTAGAGATGTAAGTCAAGAGAAGTGATGCTACGATTATATAATTCCTTGGTAAGATCCCACCTAGAATACTGTGTGCAGGTTTGGTCACCATACCTTCAGAAGGACATTGCTGCCTTGGAAAAGGTGCAACGTAGGATGACTAGAATTATTCCTGCACTTAGAGGAATGTCTTATGAGGAGAGGTTCGCTGAGCTGAATCTGTTTAGCCTCAAGCAAAGGAGACTATGGGGGGACATGATCCAGGTATATAAGATTCTAACAGGTCGGGATGCTGTTCAGCCAAATGACCATTTCAATATTAATTTAAAATACTAGAACTCGTGGCCATAGTGGAAATTAGCTGGAGAACATTTAAAAATGAATCTGAGGAAGCACTTCAATTCAATTCAATTTTATTTATATAGCGCTTTTAACGACATGCATTGTCACAAAGCACTTTACATTTAACCGGCCAGAACCCCACCAAGCAAGCCTGAGGCGACAGTGGCAAGGAAACTCCCTCTAGCAGGAAGAAACCTTGAGTGGAACCTAGACTCAGAAGGGGACCCCATCCTCCTCTGGGCGACCAAGGAGCATGAAACTGCATTTACATTGACATTCATTAGAGTTCATATAGTTATAAAGTCCCAGTTGGTTTCATGTAGTTATATCCAGGAGTCCAGGTGCGGGTTCACACGGTGTAGTCGGCTCGGTATCAGCTCGAAAAAGAGAAGATGGAGAAGAGTTATTGCCCTACACCTAACCGGCAGGACTAAAGCAACTATGACAGCCTGCCTAAAAGAGTGACCTGGAAGGAAGCACAGGCATGAGGGTTTACAGAGGTTTTGGCGTCAAGCCACCTCCCATCCACAGCTTAAGTGATCGGCGAGAGTGGCAGGACGACAGCACCAATCCCCCCTTTCCCCTTCAATCTCAAATAACTATGAACCTCCAGATTTCCCATTCACCTTAGAAAAGAAGATTTAACTATCCAAAAGACTGGCGAAAGAGGTACATCTTAAGCCTTGACTTAAAAGCAGAGATTGTGTCTGAGTTCCGAACACTAATAGGAAGTTTATTCCATAGCTGTGGTGCTTTATGAGCAAATGCTCTTCCCCCAAAGGTAATGTTCTTTATTCTGGGTACGGATAGAATACCTCCATCTCGTCATCTAAGTGTATGATTCGGAACGCAAATGAGGTCACTCACATACTGCGGTGCAAGACCATTTACAGCTTTATAGGTTAAGAGCAGTGTTTTGTAGTCAACACGAAATCTAACTGGCAGCCAGTGCAGTGAAGATAAAATTGGGGTAATATGATTATATGTTTTAGTTTAACTATTGCTAGTAGCGGTTCAATCAATGCTGGGAGCATCGCTGAATAATTTTGATGGAACAGGGTCTAGCATACAAGTAGATGAATTTGAAGATAAAATTAAGTACATCAGTTCTGACTGGTTAACCAATATTCAATATTCAAAATGTTCTGTTTAATTGAGCATATTTTTGGTCAAAAAGTTTCATAAAGTCGTCACTGGAAAATAACCAGTGGTCTGGTTATTAGTCAGCTTGGACACCATAGTAAATAGGAATCTAGGATTATTTTTGTTTATTTCAATTAGTTCTGATAGATACTAGATGATTTGGCGGCACTAAGAGCCTTTTTGTAGCTACCCATAGCCTCTTTCCATGCTAGTTCGAACACCACTAGTTTAGTATGATGCCACTTACATTCTGTAAGGACATAAAACTTATAGGTCCTGCAGGCCCCAACTCTGATCAGCCTGCATCAGTCTATTTCAGAGCTCCGCTGGCCCAGGCAAGACTGGACTCAACTCGTCAAACCACCCCTTTTAAGGAAGGCAAAGGCCTGCCGGCTCCTGAGAGACTGGATAGGAATAACTGGAGCAGCACAGAAAAAGCAAGACCTTTCACCCCCGGAGTGACCAGAGTTCCACAATCAATCCACAGCAACAACAGCTGTCAGCCTCCAGACACAGACACCTTTTCCACTATAAACAGGATAACTCAGCACACATAGATGTTAGGGACAAATACACGCATGTTTGGTCTCGTTTGAATAGGCATGAGACGAGGAGTATTATACTCTCAGATTTAAGGCAGTATAGCTTTTCCTAAGAGAAATACAGAAACTTCGGCTCAACCCACCAAACTGAGAGAGATTCTCTCATGGTAGAACAAGGGAATTACAACCACCCCCTAAAGTGATCTGATTGGCTGGGGACTTGAGAACCAAGGTCAGCAATGCCCCTAAAATTAACCATTGACCGAAATTAGTCAGTCTTCAGAAACATGCCATCACCTGGTCTGGATACTTAAGGAAGGGCTTCAGAAGTAGTCGGGGAGTCACTCTGTAATCAGAGCTCCCGCAGAGAACTGGGTGAAAGTCTATCTGTAGTCAGATACTTTCCACAGAACTTTGTTCACTCTCAGCTGAGGAATGTGATTGTTTAATATTGTATTTGTCCAAATGTATTTACAAGTATGTGTCCACATGTCAATAATTGTATATTGTAGTATTTTTAATAAATGTTGTTTCGATTACTTTATGACTGTCTGATTTGCTAACTTCTTCATAAACTTTCCAGATTGGACTTCTATCCTTATTAGGACTATGGTGGTAAATACTATCTTGCAGCCTCTGGGTTAAATCCCATTTATTTATCCGGGTCCCAAACTTGACTGCCCAAGTTAAGTTAGGTGGATACCAAAACTACACCTCTGGAGTTCGCACACGCTGATGACAGGTACCGGTCTACCCTCTGAGGGGCGTACACACTATGTTCCTAGGCACCGGGCATAGTCCCTGAGACGCTCACATGGTAAGACAATGGGTGGCATCGGCGGAGGCCCAAAGTAAACCTCGTACAACCTTTTTTATTTTTAACTGAGCAATTTTCTCTAGTGGAATTAAGCATAGATGCTAAATAATCCGTAATGCTATCAAGTTCAGCAGAATTCGACATTAGTTTGGTTGAAAACGATAGCTCAGGGAGGTTATCGATAAAGTTACTTGCTGTATTTGACGTGATTGTACGTTTGGCATATAGAAGCGAGTCGGGGGGCTAATATTTTGAGCAAGGGAAATATTGAACGCAATAAGATGATGGTCAGAGATAATACTGGACTGAGGCAGTAGAGTTGAATACATGATATGAAGACAACTGGATCACAACTGGATCACGGGGGAATCATAAGCAGGGAAGAACACACAGGCAAACAGCAGCAGCAACATTAAAGGCAGGACTGAGAAGCACATTTATACAAGGCTAAGCAGGGAGCAAACTAGAGGCACCTGAAATGAGTAACACAAGGGCAGGAAGGAGAGGTAAAACAAACGCGGAACAGGCATGGCACGTTATACCACACTAGGGAGGAAACGGGAGGTTCAGGAGGGCAGGGTGTGGCAGGGATCCGTTTCAAAATTTAATTTTGGCTTGTACAAACCTTGGTAAAAGCTGCAAAAGATCGATCAACCACTTTCTGAGCTATTGTCTTAACAAACAAAGCATCTGTTGGGGTGGCGGTGTCTGGGGAATACCATGTGTAATACACCTTGTGAAGATTTATATGTAAAACAAAATATTTTTTGATTCTATCACACATATAGAAATTATCCATCCATCCATTTTCCAAACCGCTTATCCTATTGGGTCGCGGGGGGTCCGGAGCCTATCCCAGAATCAATGGGCACGAGGCAGGGAACAACCCAGGATGGGGGGCCAGCCCATCGCAGGGCACACTCACACACCATCCACTCACACACACACACCTACGGGCAATTCAGCAACTCCAATTAGCCCCAGCATGTTTTTGGACTGTGGGGGGAAACCGGAGTACCCAGAGGAAACCCCACAACGACATGGGGAGAACATGCAAACTCCACAGACATGTGACCCAGGCGGAGACACGAACCCGGGTCCCAGAGGTGTGAGGCGACAGTGCTAACCACTGCACCACCATGCCGCCCCTTATAGAAATTATTCTAGGTTTAAATAGTAATTTAGCTGAGTAACTAGGCTGAAATTCTAGATAGTTGCAATTTTAAGAATTATTACTATTATTCACAGCTTTTAAGCATGCAGTTGGATGACGGATGGATGGATATTCAGCCACCAGAAATGCCAATTGTTGTTAAGAGGATCAAAGTCTGCAAAGTAGTATGCAGGGTTTAAGGCCAGAACACAGCATACTCTCCGACAGAAAGCATAAAGTTCACTGGGGGAATTTCTGTGGCCACTGCCTGAACAGCATGTGTGGAGAATGTTTATGAGGGTCGAGCCATGCAGAGCTGCTGGCCCTGGCATGTAATGATGAATCACAAATCAGTTAAAAATCGGTGCAAATGCATGAAGATTTAAACCGGCTGATGTGGAAAATGAATCACTATTGTAGGAGTACTTCACAGTACTTTAACAGAAAAACTGGTGTAATATTACATTTGATTTCACAATGTGAGTTTGACGTCAGATGTCACTGCGTATCACGTCGACATCGTACGTCAGTTTTTGGTTTTGAGCGAACGCGAGATGATGAATGAATTTGAAACTGAGGACGGCACAGTGGTTAGTGCTGGCTTCGGTCCAGGGCCCTTTCTGTGTGGAGTTCGCATGCTCTCCCCGTTTTCGCCGGGGACTCCAGGTTCCTCCCACGGTCCAAAAGCATGCAGGATAGGTTGACTGGTGAGTCTAAATTGGCCCTGTAGTTGTGTGAGTGTGTGCGACCTGCGGTGTGTAGGTGACTGCCTGGGCTTGGTTCCTGTCTGCGCCCCTTGTTCCCGGGATAGGCTCCGGTCTCCCCCGCGATCCCAGTTGGGATTAAGTGGTTTCAGAAAATGGATGGATGGACGCACCCCCCGATCTTCAATTGGCGGTGTGGCAGCATATTAGCTTTCCGGTAATCACAAACGAGGAGGAAACAGCGAGAAAAGCACAGACAAGACATAAACTGCATGCAAACATTGTAATAGACTGATAACATACACAAACAGGTCCACTGGCACCACCGTGAGCTGAGTGAAGATTATTAAAAGGGCAAAGCACGCTAAAAAGCTGCACATGCAAACCTTAGCTTATTTATTTGATTTATTTTTTTTTATTTACTTATTTTGATTTGGGATTTTTTTCAACAGTATTTTATTCAAATTCAGTTGCACTGTTCACAACAGTGTCAACAGTTCAGAAAGATAAATATAAGAATATTTTTGAATATATTTGTCTGCAGCTCATTCTGCAAAAAATGAGAAAATTGTATCGTGAACTCAGAATCGTGAATCGTATCAAATGGTGAGTTGAATGTATCGTTACATCCCTAGTTCTTACAGTAGTACTATGGTATGGTGGAGCCACATGACAGGAAGGCAGTACATTGCGAAGTCTGTTAAGAACATCATTCGCACTGAACTGCCCTCCATTGACCAGCTGTACTTTAACTGCCACAGTAACAAGGTTCAGTCTATAATCCAGGACTCTGACCACCATCCACAAACACTGACTAGCAGATTCATGAACAGCTTCATTCGCCAAACAATTCAAACCTGCAGCTTTTGCATCCCCTGTAACAGTCATTTCCACGGCAGCTGCACTGTACAGCTGTTACTGCACTTTATCCACCACTGACCACGTATCATCCAGTTTTGTCCTGCTTTGTATCGCACTGTTTCTGCACCATGTTGTCTTGTACTCCCTTGTGTTGTTATGCACCATCTGTGTTGTTCTGAGCAGTGCCATGATGCAATATTACAAAAAGATCTTGAGGAAATGCAGAGTTCTGGAGGAGATTCTCACAGATCATGGCATGTGTTTATACTGAAGAAACTGTACAAATTGCTAGACATAAAACACAGGACTGGCAACTGTGGTACGTTTTAACACCTTGATAAAAAACTTAAAATCCATAGTAAGTAGGACAACCTCATAGAACCTTTACTAGTCATTGTTCAGAAGATTAACACGGATTAAAAACCATTACTATGAAAGCACGCTAATCAGTTAAGTTGATTATGTGGAGAGAGAGAAAAAAAACTGTCTTTGAAAAAGATCAACCATAGAACGAAGCTGCAGCATTGACACCCCCTAGTGGTGATTTGAAGATAGTTCTGTCTGTAGCAGCTAAGCAGTAGATTTGGCGTCAGGTGCCATGACAAACTCAGTGCTGCTCGGTTTGAACGGCAGAAGCACAAAAATAAAGGGGGCATCTACTGCACGCCCCCCACCCTTGAAAATGGTACAAATTATCATGCAACAGTTTTCTTAAGTAAGTCTTTTTGGGCGTCTGCAGAAACCTCCACGATGCGATTGCCCTGATTAAGAAGTGCGCAGCGGATACAATTTGGGATGCATCGTTCATCCGATTTATTAATATATAATTATTAGTATGTCTATATTATTTTAGAAACGTTACTTGACGAATATTTTTCATTGAGATTGATTCCCCGTTTAAAATTTTGGTGACACTTCATATTTTTTAAGAGAGACAGACAATTTGACGCATGCAATTTGCAGAAATATGTTGTGCCGCTATAAAGTACACAGGCAGCATGACAAACATAAGTACTCACTGAAGCCACGACATACGCCCGGCTGGCCCCAGCGGTACCCCTAAGAAGAAGGCTTTTTTCACAACCCACGACCATCACGAGGGCAAAAAAAACTGAATAGCCTAGAATTTAGTTAATTACAAGGCACATATTTATTGGAGCAAGAGCTCTAACATAAAACTACCTTGTAATTATAAAGTATTATGGCTGTGAACAATGTACAAACAGGCACAGAAAGTAAAATACTCCAAAAATGCAAAGAACCTAAATATTTTTGTTTCCACCGATTCACTCTTGATGTGTTAGGAGTCACAGTTCAGTAGCCTATTCTTCAGTATCTGCATTTAAGACCACCAACTGCTCTTTCTCCTCCTTCGCTCGTCGGCTCAGAGTATTGGACTTGGTAAGTAATGTTGCCCTTTTGGTTCCAGCAGCACTCTCTGCTTCCTCTGCCATGTGCTCAGCATCCTTTTGTAAACTCTCACATACACTTTCCAGTGAGACTCTCTTCCTCTTGAGTTCCTCAAGTTTTCTTTTTTGCTTTTCGCTCATCTTTCACCTTTGGTCAGAGGCGCTTTGGTTGCTCCCCCACACACTCTGACATGGTCGCATATAAGCCTCTGTGCAACAACTGTTTCCTCTGATAAGTTGCAGGTCTCCACCTCTATTCGTTCCACTTCGGCTTGCCCATAGGACAGCAGCAGCAAGTTCTTGCAGAACATCCAGAGGTCAGGATAAGGCCCACTAACTTTTTGATGTAAAAAGACATCAACTTTGGATGGTGCTGAAGGAATGAAGGATATAAAATCCAAGCCTTTTGCCTCATTGTGCAGGTGATTATCAGACTGCTGGGATATTGCATCACCTGTAATTACATTAATTACAGTAGATTAGATGCAGATCAACAATGTCAATACACAGAATCACATGTAGAATAGGAAAGTGATTTATAACCCAATTTTCCTATGATACCATAAATGTGCAATCATTTTAATTTAATCTTGAGATATCTCTAGGCTCATCAAAGAAAATATAACTGGGCTGATGCTTCTTTTCAAACACCAAGAGTCGGTCTTCTAAATACTGCTAAAATCTACGTGTTAACACTATTCAGTTCAGGGACGGATTATGGGTTGTGTGGGCCCCTGGGTAAAACGTTCGCGAGGCCCCCCCCCACCACCACCACCTGCACCACCACCACAACCACCACAAGTCAAGGGCCCTTGGCAGCCAAACACCCTCCCTATAGGGTCAGGGGACCTTGTAGGCAGAGGATCAAAGAATGTAGGCCCTCTAAAATAGACAAACGAAAATACATTGCTGATAAGCGTTGCAAATTGTTTTGGGCTTGGGGCCCACGGGCCCCCTGCACCCCAAGGGCCCCTGGGCAGCGGCCCCGCTAACCCGGTTTGTAATCCGTCCCTGATTCAGTTAGATGTGAAAAAAGAAAAGCATAATTTAAAAATAATATTCTGAACTATCCTATTCTTATCCTATGATTTACCAGCAGATATCCTGCCTGCCAACCGATTCTCCTGCGCAAACTTCTGCATGAGATTTCTCCTTTTCTGCTGGCAGTTATCTGGCTGGTGTGCATTTTGTTTGGGTCCAAGCACGTCATCTCATGTACAATCGAGTACTTCAGAGGGCATTTATCCAAGGCCTTTTTGCACATTTTTGAGAGCACAATCTGGCAATTTTTTTTAATCTGAAGGACACCAAGGTCACTTCCACTGCCTTTGGCTCCTGACTGTCTCTGACAAAAAGATGGTTTGTCAAATTTCCAGAATCTTTCTGCACACTCAGCCCAAGGTTAACACTACCTCAGCTGTACATATCAAACCAGCTCAAACTCCATGTTATTCACATATTTTTTACTTCACAATTGTTTGATACATTTGTATGTAAAGATACCAGTGAATTCACAGAAGTCCCACCTTGATGACAGCCATTCCTATATCCACCTCCTTTGGACTGAGCCAGAGTTTTTGCCTGTACAACAGCTGTACATGTTGCTACACAACACTTAAACATTCTATTTCCTCAATGAACTATTTTTTTTGCAGCAAAAGCCATGAAGCAGCAATAAAATCTTTAAAATATGCTTACCAATAAATATGGTTCTCCCATTTAAACACATGTAAAGATAAACCATGGATATTTAAAAATCATGGGTTCGTTAATGAGTTTAAATGTTATTGAATGGCTTACCTTAAACTTCTCCAGTAAGTCTTCAGCGGTGGAGTGGCTCATGTACTGTGATCCCAGAACCAGGACTGCACTCGAGAGCCATTCTCATAATTCACCCAATACCTGACATGCACATCCAGCTGTTTTCTTTTGATGGTCCTGTTCATACTTACGTCAAACATGACAACGAAGCTCCCTTTTAATATATGGAGCGAGTCCAAATCGCGCAAGAAAAGTGGTTTTATCTTTACCACAAGTGACCCTGCGAGTCAGGGAACATCACCCTGGAGACGGTGTGAATGTCATCATTGGACGTATAGGAGTGATGTCGGCAAACCGTTTGCAAAGCCCATAGCACTTCTGCTTTCAGTGTGGGTTGAGGAGGATGTACTGAAGGCATTATTTGTCATGGGATCCGGAGACACTGCCAAAACGGGTGTAGGCCTATCTTTAGAGGTTGTACTTATCTCCACTGAATAAACATAAATCTGGGCTTATTCTATACTGAACAAAAATATAAACGCAACACTCTTGTTTCTGCTCCCATTTTTCATGAGATGGACTTAAAGACCTACAATTCATTCCAGATACACAATATTACCATTTCTCTCAAACATTTCTCACAAATCAGTCTAAATGTGTGATAGTGAGCACTTCTGCTTTGCTGAGATAATCCATCCCACCTCACAGGTGTGCCACATCAAGATGCTGATCTGACATCATGGGTAGTGCACAGGTGTACCTTATACTGCCCACAATAAAAGGCCACCCTGGAATGTGCAGTTTTTTGCTTTATTGGGGGTCTGGGGACTCAGAACCGGTCAGTATCTGGTGTGACCACCATTTGCCTCATGCAATGCAACACATCTTCTTCGCATAGAGTTTATCAGATTGTCAATTGTGGCCTGTGGAATGTTGGTCCACTCCTCTTCAATGGCTGTGCGAAGTTGTTGGATATTAGTGGGAACTGGTACACGCTGTCGTATACGCCGGTCAAGCACATCCCAAACATGCTCAACGGGTGACATGTCCGGTGAGTATGCTGGCCATGCAAGAACTGGGACATTTTCAGCTTCCAAGAACTGTGTACAGATCCTTGCAACATGGGGCCGTGCATCATCTGTCTGAGTGGCTGGTCTCAGACGATCTTGGAGGTGAACCTGCTGGATGTGGAGGTCCTGGGCTGGTGTGGTTACACGTGGTCTGCGGTTGTGAGGCCGGTTGGATGTACTGCCATATTCTCTGAAACGCCTTTGGAGACGGCTTATGGTTGAGAAATGAACATTCAATGCACGAGCAACAGATCTGGTTGACATTCCTGCTGTCAGCATGCCAATTGCACGCTCCCTCAATGCTTGTGGCATCTGTGGCATTTTGCTGTGAGACAAAACTGCACATTCCAGGGTGGCCTTTTATTGTGGGCAGTATAAGGTACACCTGTGCACTACCCATGATGTCAGATCAGCATCTTGATGTGGCACACCTGTGAGGTGGGATGGATTATCTCAGCAAAGCAGAAGTGCTCACTATCACACATTTAGACTGATTTGTGAGAAATGTTTGAGAGAAATGGTAATATTGTGTATCTGGAATGAATTGTAGATCTTTAAGTCCATCTCATGAAAAATGGGAGCAAAAACAAAAGTGTTGCGTTTATATTTTTGTTCAGTGTATGTATATGTATACATATAGTTTTTTTTGTGTTTGTGAAAACGGGTCTTTAATCGGGGAAACGGAGCGGGTAGAGCAGGACGGAACGCAGGCATTGACAAACTACAATGACGGACAGGGCAAACAGGTAAGACCAGGACTTAAAATAGGTCATGACTAATCAAAGTAATCGGGCAAAGCAGGAGACGATCAGGGAAGCACACGTGGGTAATCAGGGGGCGTGGCACACACGAGGAGCGGACAAGCCGGGCATATATGTATATCTATATAAAACCTCATTAATGAGGGACAGGGAACAGAACGGACAGACAGAACTGGCACAGGGGAAGGAGCCAGGACAAGACTTGACATAAGACAGGAAAGGCAGAGAAACAGATCAGAAAGGGGGACACGGAGGGAACAGGCAGGACAAAAGGACCGGGAGTGAACGAAGGGAACATCGGGGAAAGAGGAGCAGAAGCCAGAGGGACGAGGGACAAAGAGAGGAGGGACAGAGACAGGAGGAACAAAGCGAGGGGGAGCAGAGGCAGGAGGGACAAAGACGGGAGGCCAGGGAGAGAAGGAGGGGGAACCAAGAGGAGCCCGAGGGAGACCCAGCGGGCGACGGGAGGCAGCCGGAAGGGCTGCAGGCGGCCGGGAGGCCGGAGCCGGAGGGGCCGAGGAGACGGGGTGAGGGACAGACGCAGGGACGAAGGAGGGAGTCGGAGGGGAGACCAGGGAAGGGGACGAAGGAGCTGGAAGGGACCCTGGCGAGGGCAAGGAGAGAGGGGGAGCCGCAGCAGACGGCGACGTCCTCCGACACGCCAGAGCGGGAGGACCAGCAGGCGAATGAGGAGCCGCCGTCGGGGGGCCCGCAGGCAACCGATAAGACGCCGGAGGAGGGACCGAGGCAGGGCGACGAGGCCGCGGAGGGGGACCCGCAGACGACAGCCGACCCGGAGGGCCAGGACCCGCAGGTG
This sequence comes from Brienomyrus brachyistius, assembly GCF_023856365.1. Classification (NCBI taxonomy): domain Eukaryota; kingdom Metazoa; phylum Chordata; class Actinopteri; order Osteoglossiformes; family Mormyridae; genus Brienomyrus; species Brienomyrus brachyistius. Next base: position 236,199 of record NW_026042456.1, read on the forward strand.
CCGACCAAGCCCTAGCGCCGGCGAGGGAGGGCGAGCCAGGGGGCTGGGCGGGTGGGACCCCAGCCGTGCGTCTGTGTCCTCTCCCCTTATGGGACACAGACATAAGGACCTGCGGCCGGGGTCGGGCTCGTCGGGGTGAGGGTACCAGAGTCACAGGGGGAGAAGGGACTGGAGTGGGGCCAGGGACTGGAGCTGCAGGCTGCAGAGGGGGCGCCTGCCCGGGAGCTGCAGGCAGGGAAAGCGCCTCGGACGTGGGCGCGGTAGCTGCAGGCAGCGGAGACGGCTGCTCGGGCTCTGGGGCCGCAGGGGGCACTTATTTTATTATATAAAATAAGTGTCACACAACCGGGGTGACATGCCTTGCCTGCTTGTGGGATGAGGAAGACTCAGGGACTGGAAATGGGATTAAAACTGAAGATGTGCTCATTCCTTTGTGTATTTACAAATTTTCCTTCCGTCAGACATGAGGAGTTTGCTGCTATATTTGGCACTAATAGAGATTCTGATGCTGCTATTTTTATTGTCTATTAGTTTGTTATTATTTACAAGTTCTGTTGTGTTTTTGCATTTTTCTCTTCTGGTTAATTAACTGCTGTCTGTTTGCTGTGAAGTATGAGTGTGGTGAGTAAGACTCAGGGACTGGAAGTGGGATTACAACTAAAGATAACATGCTTATTCCTTTTTGTATTGTTTACAAATTTCCTTCCGTCAAACATGAGGAGTTTGCTGCTATATTGTGCACTAACAGAGATTCTGATGCTGCTATTTTTATTGTTTATAAATGTGTTATTGTTTCCAAGTTGAGTATTCAATAAATGCTAAATTGAGAAATTTTGTGTATCGTTTGTTATTATTAGTGTGATATTTTACCATGCAAATAGAGGGGAAAACGTCCAATTATCGGCCAAAAAAAATCAGCAGCATATATCGGCCATCGCCTGACCCTTGACTTGAAAAACCCATATCGGTCGACCTCTAGTAACAGTACATTCTGTCCAATTCATCCATCGAGTTAAGTCACACACCCACTTGAGGGGGCACTCCGGCAGACGTGAGGATGGGGATGTTCTTTCCGTTATAACATCCACTGCAGAAGTACATCTCGCTCCTGTTCACAGGGCTTACTTCAATGATGAAGCAGGGCTGGTTGTCTGGACAAGAAGTTGTCCTGCTGCTGGGTCTCGGTGCCGTTTTTCCACCTAAGCTTGAAGGTGGAAATGTGTTCCAACTTGGTCCCTGGGACTGCAGCATAGCCAAACATCGCGAGCAGCGTCGGCCACACCCACCACCAGAACCATCACACCGTCCTATACACATAAAGAAGAACTAAAACATAGAGTGTTGTGACAATCTATGCGTTAATGTTTGGCAGCATAGGTGATTCATTAAAATTATACCGAAGAATGGAAAATGTGATATTTAGAATATTTTTTGCCATTTAGTAGCTAATTTAAGCACTTACCCAATGCCTCAATTTGTTTTAGGTCAGTAATGTCTGAGCCAAAAGAATGAATGTATGAATTTAATACAATTCACCCACTCCCACCCACACACAAATCTGAAATTCAATTTAAGACACTTCTTAAACATTAGTGCATTAACAAAAAAGGAAAATCTTAAGAGATTCAGTAGGATTTTCTATGTTAGACTTAAGCTAATAGTTCAATAGTTTTTACATATTTCAATATACCAATTTGACTTTAATGTTGAAACAGATGCTAAAACATGGAATAATTTCATAACTAGAGAAACATGTTATTCACAAACACTAGCAAAGGTAGCTTATAGTTAAGCTTACTTAAGTCAGCAAGTCAGGCTACAGTGTGTAAGAATAGTCGTAAACGATAATTTGTCTCAGTCTTACATGACAGAATAAGTAAACAGAAAATATAAAATGGCTGAAACAGCGTCATTAACGCCAGCTACAGTAGAGGCGCAGAAAAGGTGTCATGACTGAAGTATTCCCAAACTCTGGAAGACCGTATGCGAGCCTTTTTTGCCGCGTGTTTCTCCAGAGGCTCCGGAGCTCCGCTGGTTGACACAGCCATGTTGGTTCATGTGCAGGGGGACGAGCGGCAAATTTCTTTTTTGCAGGGTGGTAGGTGATGTCTCATTAATATTTATGAGAGAAGTGCTACATGATTGGCCAGTGCATGCCAGTGCATGCCCAAAATGGTGCGGCACTGCATCCAAGCCTGCGGCACTCAGAGTCACAAATACAGTGGAAACCATTTGTAGTAATTACGTCTGTCTGGCTGATTTCCAACTAATTGATATTTGTATATTTATTACATGAATATAAGGTAATATAAGGTAATAGAAGAGGTATTTAATGGTTTTCCATCTGAGGAATTTGCAAAAAACTGCAGTGCATGATGGGTCGGACCTAAAGGCTGCCTTAACGTCCTCATCTGTATGACGACATACATCAAGACTAGGAAGGTGCATAATGTTCATGTCTGGTTGCGTTTGTTGGTCCAGAAAGTAATTCAATTTCGCCATGTAGGTTACGTTCTTAAAAACTGCTTGGATATAGCCCGATTATATGCTGTGGGCCTTTTAATTTCTTTGTTTACCAGGTAGGCTACCTTCTTTAAACTGCGTTTTGTTAGACTACATATTTAGGGAGGTCTTTATAAATTTATAGTAGTCTTCATAAATATGTGCATAGTTTAGCCTAACCCAGCCACTTAAGGGAGAAAGCCAGCTCAACTAGGTGTCGGTCCCAAGCCCGGATTAATGGGGAGGGTTGGCGTCAAGAAATAAAGAGACTGTATCTTCACTGCATGACTGATGTCAAAATGTGTGAAATATGTGGTTGTATTAATAAATGCATTAAAGTAGGTTAATGATTCTGTGCTGTCTAAATTGTATAGAAAATTTCTACGTATAGCCAAACAAATCTCCTCCTGTTTGAAAAGGCATAGAAAAAGCAATTTAGCCACTAAAACTTTACAGTTTTTGTGAGGGACAGTCGAATTCTCTCGTTTCTCTCGTCAAGTTTTTTTGTGATCCTGCACCTACACTTTGCCGGCCCCAGGAGGATGGGCTCCCCCTTTGAGTTTGGTCCCTCCCAAGGTTTCTTCCTTCTTGGGAGTTTTTCCATCCTATCGGCGCCTATGGCTTACTCACTGGGGGCTTTGGGTGGGCATGATATAAAGCAAAGCATTTTCCCTCCCAGTTTCCTCCTCTGGTCCACATTGCAGGACCATCAGCCATCAGAAACAGTCAGACGGTCTCCTTCAGCTTCTTTAGTGTCCTTGGAAGCCAAGGCAGTTTTAGGTCTGAGAAGAGGTTTATCAGAAGGACACATATTACGTCGTTTGTCCTGAAATGTAACATGGGGAGGAAAAGTTAAGCGGTTTAGTCAGATTGGAGTCGTTTATTCAGCAGTGGCAGCGCCAGTGACTTAATGCTACAGGTGCTATAGGGGAGTGAGATTATTTAGACCGGGTGCTTTAGCTTTTCAGCTTATGTAGATGGTGTATAGAAGCACACAGCACGATAAGCTACAGCATGGATAAAATAGGATAAAATATGAAATTCTAACGTCTAGCTCACAGAGCCTCTATGTGTACTTTGAAGAAAAAATACACTACAAGTATGCTGTAAAAACCGCAAAAATGTCTTACACAATATACAGATTTTACAGATAGTTAAAGAAAAAATGAAACCAATATTTTGGGGGTGCTGTGGGGGTACTATGGTCATTGGAGGAGGAGCTAGAGCCCCCCCCCCCCAAGCTTTTCCTTGGTGCTGCCACTGTTGTTCAGATTAAAAGTAACATTGTCATTAATAAACAGTACTCTGATCAAATTTTTGCATGTACAAACACAATCAAAGTTTAACCACATGTTTAGACACAATTCACACACCTGTTACATTTCCATAATGCTAAGACTCTCTACACTTACTTCATCCACTTTCTTGTTTGGTACACAGTCATTTGATGGATGTGTAAGATCATTACCAGACCGTCTGCTGCAAACTCTACAGTTAATGAATGGCTGCAAAAACACACAGACACACAAAAACAGTATTTAAAGAGTGGTGGGCAATAAATACAGTGAGAGAAGGTGTAGTAAAGATATATCTAATGATTTAAGGCAGAGCTGCTGGAGTGCAGGGTTTAATGACACAGAACAATTTTAGAGGAAAGAGCTTCCAAAGCAGGGTCACCATAAGGCTATATTATACAAAGCAAGTTCATCTAAAAGTATGAACAACAAATCCCGTTTAACTGAACACTGCTCTGTATTAAAATACTGTCCTCCGATCAAGCTAAGTGGTCCTGTAGTTCACTATTTAAAGAGGTAAATTTAAAGGGTAATTCACACTGCACATCTACCCTGCTCTGACCAGGTTTAATTACTGGCTTTCTAATTAAAACAAGAGTTAAGTCCTGCCCTTTCACCACAAAACACCACACTGCCATTTAAGGCTGATTTCAACAATGAGTTTTAGTTAACCTGGCTCGATTGAGTTAACTCTGGGTATGTAAAACCCGCTTTGTAGTACAGCCCACAGGTCTTTAAATAAGGCCAGCTAGGGTTCATAGCTCGAAGCATAATCTACAGGTCACCCCTCAGATGATTAGCATTTGCTTCTGCCTGGTAATCCAGCCTTTAAGCCTGTAAACCTACTAAAATTTGAGAATAAGGTGAAGGAACTGGCTCTTTGAGGCCACCTATGTATTTGTTACTTTATTGTTGGCTAACTTTCCCCCGCAGGGCATCAAAAAAGTTAACATGAACCTAAATTAATTTGCTAACTGATATGTCCAATGCTCACAGTCACAGTGACTCTTTACTTACCCTCTTGTCCATGAAAATACAGTCAGCCCGATGGTCTGTTGCAGTTGACTTTGGACATTTTGTTGCTCTCAAGAGAATCTCAATGTCAATGTATTCACTGCTGATCTAAATCACATAAACACGTTATATACAAAATTGCCTACAACTGTTTTAAAGGCAATATAACAAACAATAATCACCCAAAAAATGGCAAACTGTCACAGACTTGACTGCAGCAGATTCAGAGAGAAACTGTGAGAAGGTAAAATTGACCAGGGCTGAGATATACAACCATCACTTTCATTGTGAAGAGACATTAAGCATCATATGCATTGAAATTAAAACATCAAAATCAATGTGATACTCATTAGTTCAGCTTGCAGATGATGAAAGTTTCACACTTTTGTAAACACTTTCTCAGCAGTTACCTTCGGACGGCCCTGGATGTTATAGAAATTCATGTGCTGACGGGTTCCTTGATGAGCATTTTCGACTGCGAGTTTAATGGCCGTCTTGTGAGTGCAGGGAGACTGTGGTAATCTTGCTGGGCCTCTGTGGAGATAAGCAGAGCTCCATAAGCCAAAACCAGAAGCAGCAGGCGGGTCATCTTCCTCTCAGCTTTGAAGGGAGAAGCAGGACTGAGGACACTGATCTGTGGTCCCCTTATCCAGCACGTCCAGGGGCGTGTCCTTCACTCGAAACAAACAGACCTTTGAACAACATTGGAAAACTCTTCAGGATGAATTGAGGCAGGTGGTCAAGTGGGTTTATTGTTATTTCAGCAATATACACAGTACACAGTGAAAGGAAACATTGTTCCTCCTGGACCACGGTGCAACACAAAGAAGAAAAACAGAAACAACACAAGATGACACAAGTGCGGGCAAGATAGAACTATACAGAGTGAAAGGAGCACAAACAGAGGGAGAAAGTGCAAGATAAACACAAGAGCAACAATACAATACTACAGGACAAGACAGCGCAGTCAAGAACACAGAGTGCAGCCAGAGCTAACCTGAATAGGGCATCAAGGTTGCCAGGCAGGCAGAGAAACAGAAAATAGAGGTCTACTTCACATACAACAACCCACAGTGGGTGTGGCAGGGAATACAACACATTACAAACTTCAAAGGCAACAACACCGTCACTGTTAACAGCAACGCCCTTTTAGCAAAGGAGCTAAACAGCTTCTTTGCTCGTCTGGAGGAACACAGAGCAGACATAGCCACACTGCCCCCTCCCCCAATCTCCAGCACTCACAGACTCCCTCTGCAGGAACACCACGCGAGAAGGCACATTGCATCTCTAGGTGTGTGGAGTTTAAGACAAGGCAAGTGATGCTACGATAATATAATTCCTTGGTAAGACCCCACCTAGAATATTGTGTGCGGGTTGGTTACCATACCTTAAGAAGGACATTGCTGCCTTGGAAAAGGTGCAACGTAGGGCAACGAGAATGATTCCTGGTCTTAGAGGAATGTCTAATGAGGAGAGGTTAGCTGAGCTGAATCTGTTTAGCCTCGAGCAAAGGAGACTAAGGGGGGACATAATCCAGGTGTTTAAGATTCTAACAGGTCTGGATGCTGTTCAGCCAAATGGCTATTTCAATGTTAGTTTAAATACCAGAACTCGTGGCCATAAGTGGAAATTAGCTGGAGAACATTTTAAAACGAATTTGATGAAGCATTTCTGTACACAGCGTGTAGTTAGAGTATGGAATAGTCTTCCTGTTATTGTAACACAAGCTAAAACCCTGGGTTCTTTTAAATCAGAGCTAGATAAGATTTTTGAGCTATTAGCTAAGTTCTCCTCAAAGGAGCTTGATGGGCCGAATGGCCTCCTCTCATTTGTAAATCTCTTTGGTTCTTATGAGTCAGCTTACAGAGATGAGGTCCAGAAACTGATAGGTTGGAGTTCAGCAAACAATTTGGCACCAAACAGCACAAAGACAAAGGAATCACTGACTTCAGGAAGGATGGAGGCGACACTGGCCTGCCTAGATGGATGGATGGATGTTTTTATTGACATTGTAAGTACAATGAGATTTAGTTTGGAACGCGCCAGCAGCTACACAGTATATTTACAATTATATAGATTGTGAGGCATAAAATAAGGTGTGAGTAATATAACATAACGACATAATATAAGTAATCATTAATTAATCATTACAGATGGTATGAGGTGTGAACCGCTAGGCTGCTATGGCATGTTTGGTATCAAACCGATGGAAAATCACTCCAGTTTCCAAATCTGGTCAGTGGTTACCACGAAAGTGAATATATCAAAAGTTACACCAGCCTAACGAAAATCATCAATACAAGGGAAATCACTCTGGTCATAAATCTCAAAAGGACTGATACAGACCCCCTTCCGAAAGCCCGCCAAATGGATGGTCAGCCATTGGTCCAGGAGTCGAATTCCTGGTCACTCCTATTCACGAACTTTACACTATAAAACCTGGCACCTCAGGACAAAGCCAGGAGAGGAGAAACAGAAGGGAGGAGAAAACAAAAGACCATCAGCACGAAGAGAGGCAGAGAACATCAGCCCAAGAGAAGAGAAGCCCACAAGAAGCCCTCCTGAAGCCTATCAGTGAAGACCCAGCTGGACAGAGAACTGCAACCAAGCCCAAGCTTCACCAGGAGAGGGAATCAGAGGGGCTCCACTCCAACAACCGCTGCAAAACACCGCGCCTCCCTGAGTGCCATCACCCATCAGCTCATCAGCCTCCGCAACCAACTGCCAAGACCCCCCCCCCCCCACTCTGCAACCAAGTAAACAAACTTCCTTTCATTTATAACAACCTAAACTCCTATTCACCTGCTATATTACTTTAGGACAGTATTTCCACAAATTGCTTGCTTTGCAGAACAGTATTTTCCCTTTTAAGGTTACTCATTTTAAATCTGGTCATTGCATTTTCATGATTACATTGTTTGTGTCCACTCCGTTATTTCGTGTTTATTGTTTGTTAGGTGTAATGTCTGTCTTATGTTAGTTATAGGAATAAATGCATGTCTTTTACACAACTTCAGCCTCCGTTCATTGAGTGCTCACAAGAATCCCTGCCTGTGCGATCTACGCTCTGAAACCTCAAATTCGCCTGAAATATCGCGAGACTCTCTCTCATTGGCCGTGAGGGGAGCTTCGCTACCGATCGTTTACATTACCTGGTGACGCAGCTCGTTGGACAAGCCTTCTATTCTAACCCAGGTTATTACGTGATACTGGTTATTAATGAGTTCCATTTAAGTCACACATTAACAGACTCACGGTGTTTCGCAATTGAGTTTGAGCCGACCATTCAGCATAAAAATTGGTTAATAATCACAAGGCACAAGGTTTAAACTTATTCTGAGCACACAATTTAAACTTTTTATGACCGAACGTGCAGTGAAGAAGCGCTACTGTCAACTGGTTGCAAAAGTCGCACTCATGGCAATCTGAAGGCATTTAAGCGGGATCATATGGGCTTATTATAGTTATTTTTATTTCTATTATTAGTAGTTATATTATTTTGTTTTATTTTCGGTGATTTCATTGTAGTTCTTTCGTATTAAACTGCAGTAAACTTTAACCCTATGTCTGACGAGATTCTCAGATGTAGCGCTTTGTTTCCAGGTTCAATTCGGACGAGTGTCTCCGTTTCTATATATCCTGGGAGAGATCTCTCTATTAGCGAACGGGAATACTTGTTATGAGGTTCTAACCTAAATTATGTTGCGCTTGGACATAAGACCGATAGCTTAGTTACCTATCAGGATCATACTCGTATGTGTGTGCCTGCTTTAGACAAAGCAAGTTTAACACAACTTTGCGCTGTGAGCCAAGTGTGTGTCATTTAGAAATTGGGAGTCTCCTGTGCTTGAGACCCGCCGTGGTTAAGCACCATTTGCGACGAGATATAGTGCACTCACAATTTAAATCTGTCGCCGTAACGCGTGCGCCGTCTCGCTTCAGTAATTGTTTTAAGGGGTTTTATACTGTGCAAGGCACAGAAGAAGGCCACAAGCAGCATGCGCATGCATTAAATGTGTGTGTCACTCATCTAGCGTCGGCAACCGCCTAGCTATATCTTTGGTTACCTCTAGTGGTCAGGCATAGAACTACCACTCCATTTCGAAATTGCGCCTCTAGTGGCCAGGCATAGAACTACCACTCAATTTCGATATTGCGCCTCTAGTGGCCAGGCATAGAACTACCACTCCATTTTGATATTGCGCCCCCGGTGGTCAGGCATAGAACTACCACTCCATTTCGATATTGCGCCCCCGGTGGTCAGGCATAGAACTACCACTCCAGTTCGAAATTGCGCCTCTAGTGGTCAGGCATAGAACTACCACTCCATTTCGAAATCGCGCTTCTAGTGGTCAGGCATAGAACTACCACTCCATTTCGATATTGCGCCCCCGGTGGTCAGGCATAGAACTACCACTCCATTTCGAAATTGGGCTTCTAGTGGTCAGGCATAGAACTACCACTCAATTTTGAAATTGCGCTTCTAGTGGCAAGCCATAGAAGTACTACTCCATTTCGAAATCGCGCCTCTAGTGGTCAGGCATAGAACTACCACTCCATTTCGATATTGCGCCCCCGGTGGTCAGGCATAGAACTACCACTTCATTTCGAAATTGCGCTTCTAGTGGTCAGGCATAGAACTACCACTCAATTTTGAAATTGCGCTTCTAGTGACAAGCCATAGAACTACTACTCCATTTCGAAATCGCGCCTCTAGTGGTCAGGCATAGAACTACTATTCCATTTCGAAATCGTGCCTCTAGTGGTCAGGCATAGAACTACCACTCCATTTCGAAATTGCGCCTCTAGTGGCCCGGCATAGAACTACCACTCAATTTCGATATTGCGCCTCTAGTGGCCAGGCATAGAACTACCACTCCATTTTGATATTGCGCCCCCGGTGGTCAGGCATAGAACTACCACTCCATTTCGATATTGCGCCCCCGGTGGTCAGGCATAGAACTACCACTCCAGTTCGAAATTGCGCCTCTAGTGGTCAGGCATAGAACTACCACTCCATTTCGAAATCGCGCCTCTAGTGGTCAGGCATAGAACCTACCACTCCATTTCGATATTGCGCCCCCCGGTGGTCAGGCATAGAACTACCACTCCATTTCGAAATTGGGCTTCTAGTGGTCAGGCATAGAACTACCACTCAATTTTGAAATTGCGCTTCTAGTGGCAAGCCATAGAAGTACTACTCCATTTCGAAATCGCGCCTCTAGTGGTCAGGCATAGAACTACCACTCCATTTCGATATTGCGCCCCCGGTGGTCAGGCATAGAACTACCACTCCATTTCGAAATTGCGCTTCTAGTGGTCAGGCATAGAACTACCACTCAATTTTGAAATTGCGCTTCTAGTGACAAGCCATAGAACTACTACTCCATTTCGAAATCGCGCCTCTAGTGGTCAGGCATAGAACTACTATTCCATTTCGAAATCGTGCCTCTAGTGGTCAGGCATAGAACTACCACTCCATTTCGAAATTGCGCCCCCGGTGGTCAGGCATAGAACTACCACTCCATTTCGATATTGCGCCCCCGGTGGTCAGGCATAGAAGTACCACTCCATTTCGATATTGCGCCCCCGGTGGTCAGGCATAGAACTACCACTCCAGTTCGAAATTGCGCCTCCAGTGGTCAGGCATAGAACTACCACTCCATTTCAAAATCGCGCCTCCAGTGGTCAGGCATAGAACTACAACTCCATTTCGATATTGCGCCCCCCGGTGGTCAGGCATAGAACTACCACTCCATTTCGAAATTGCGCTTCTAGTGGTCAGGCATAGAACTACCACTCAATTTTGAAATTGCGCTTCTAGTGGCAAGCCATAGCAGTGCCACTCCATTGAAATTGCACCTCTAGTGGTCCGCCATAGTAGGTTAACAACATCTGAGTTGGGTCTCTGGTGGTCAACTGCGGTGATACAACACGCATAATTGGACACACAGGTTCTTGCCTGAAGCATGAATCAACTTCACAGACTAAATCAGTTTGATCACAATACATTAACATCCAATTAGGTTATTGTTGCATAACTAATTGATGTTTACAATTGAATAAGAAACACAATTCATTTGGTTTGATTCCCGTTTAACCTTTTTGATTTATTTTAGGTTTTATTTCACCTTATGCTTTCATTCATTCCATCTCCCCCAACAAGGGGACTTGCATAGAAGTTCAACCACTATTAACAACAGTAAACCAGTTACGTACACAATCCCATCAGGAAGTCGTTTGGATGTGATCAGTTGAGCCCTTCGGGTGCTGGGTGCTTACCATTCGCTCTCTGTTGGTTGAGCTTGTCTGTGGCTCTGCTGTCACTGCTTGTGATCGTACAGTTTGTCAGAACCGAAGGGGAGTTCTCAGCAATTGGATGCCCAAAAGCGTGTCAGCCCGGCTACACCCACTGACTCATTACGGGCAAGGCTGACAGGTACCTCAGGCGGTCATTACAACTTTGAGCAGGACTTCGTTTAGGGTGAGTTCTGAGAACGGCCCTAGCTTGGACTCTCACTAGGGTGGGTGATACCTGAAGGCAATTTTGCCAGCCGATAAGCTCCACCTGGGTTGTCTCAGTTGTGCATACAGAATACGCCCTTCCAAGTTAACATTGCTGGGGATCGGGGGAGTGGAAGCCGGACTCAGGCTTGCTTGGCTGGGAGAATGATTCCTGGTCTTAGAGGAATGTTTAATGAGGAGAGGTTAGCTGAGCTGAATCTGTTTAGCCTCGAGCAAAGGAGACTAAGGGGGGACATAATCCAGGTGTTAAATCTGGTCATTGCATTACATTTTTTTTGTATCCACTCCTTTATTTCGTGTTTATTGTTTGTTAGGTGTAATGTCTGTCTTATGTTAGTTATATCCATCCATCCATTTTCCAAACTGCTTATCCTACTGGGTCGCGGGTGGTCCGGAACCTATCCCGGAATGTGGAATGGGCACGAGGCAGGGAACAATCCAGGATGGGGGGCAAGCCCATCACAGGGCACACTCACACACAAATCGTGATTATATTATTGCACTATACTGTATAAATAAAAAGTAAACTTAATACCAGTTGTGGTAATAAAGTGCACAGAGAGTAAGAGAGAGTAGGGTTTCACATAAACGTATGTTCATTAGCATTTAGTATTCTGATGGCTTTGGGGTTAGAAGCTCTTATTAAATCTGGTTGTTCTGCAATGCATACTGCGGTAACGTTTACCAGAGGGCAGAAGTTCAAACATCTCATGTGCTAGGTGCGTGGATCTTTTTTAAATATAATTATGCATATGTAGAACTAGGGATATGATCCTGTTAAGTATGATAGTTCTGTCTCATTATTGCAGGATCGACATCCATAGTAACTGTGGTGATCTATCCATTTGTGTGCATGTCTGTGTGTGTGTGTGCGAGCGGGTATACCTATCCTACCCCATAGCGTGATAAATACCTGTTTTTTTTTTCCCTTATGGGGACCACGAAACTGAAAACCAGGAAAACTCTATTTTATAAAAATCTGTGACTGCTGTGGAAAAACTAAAAATGCAAAACCTCTTTTATTTTGCTTGGTTACTTATGGTTATGGTTAGGGCAGGGTGGGGGTTAAGATTGTCATAGTTAGCGTTAGCATTTATCCAATAGAAGTCAATGAGCGGGCCCCATAAGGATAGGTATACCCTATGTGTGTGCATGTGTGTGTTTGTCCCATATTGCCTGGGCTTCAGGATACCTCATAACCCGGAACTTCATCAGAAGTAGTTAGAAAATGGATGAATGGATGGATGGAGGGATGGATGGATGGATGGATGGATGGACAGATCAATAAAAGTACAGAACATCCATTTTACAAAGAACCATCAACACTAAATGTATGCACTGGTCATGCTCCTGGAAATTAAACTTCTTTTCTGAAAAGCAGCATGTTCATAAATTAGCTGCTGTTATACCTTGGGGGAACAAATGCAGATGAAATTGTAAAACAAACTGCAGTGGCAAAACAGTTCTGGCTGCCTGTGCTGCCCTGCCTGCCCGCCCCTCCTGCCCATTACGTCCTGCCTGTGCCACCCTCCTGCCTGCCCTCCTGCCTGTTTACGTCTTTCCTGTGTGCCCTGCTGCCAGTTATTCTGTATTTACATCCGGACTTAACTAATTGAACCATATAAACCATATAAATCAGGACTTTGTTAACGTGACTTCTGACCTGTGGAGGATGGGCTCCCCTTTCACTCTGGTTCCTCCAAAGGTTTCTTACTATGACTGAGTTTATCCTTGCCAATGTCGCTTTCTAATTTTTCAGGCTAGATCTTGCTCACTGGACAATTGGGCAGGGACAAAGTAAAGTGCTTTGAGACAATGTAAGGCTATGAAAATGTACTATACAAAATAAAGTGAATTGACTTGAGTAATGTGGCACAAAGCAACCCTTCTTTGCCACAGGAAAATGTCTGGTGCAATTTCTTTTTTAATTGTACATGTCAATTGCATAATACCCTAAACTAATTCATTATTATTTCTATTATTATCATCATCATCAGTATTTCATTAGTATTCCATGGTATTTAGATTTTTCAGGAATCAGTGTGTGTACTGTATACTTTTTAATTTATTTGCACTATGTGTAGTGTCTCTGCAGCTGTATATACTTGCTGCATTATGCACAAGAACTTCCCTCAGGCATCAGTATAGTTAATCAAATGTAATATTTCTTGCTTGTTTATTAAGTTGTTTTAGGTATTTTGTGTGTTCCACTTAATTTAGTGTAATTAGTCCTAGTTGACTCAGGTTTAGTTAGATTTTTCCTTCTGTTGTTCCTCTGCATCATGCTACTGTCATAAAATTTCAATGTCTTACCTAACTTAAGAGTTTTGTGCATTGTGTTTTGGAGAGAAAGAAATCATTACTTTTTTTCTTTAGATTCATCCACTGATTCTATCACCTATGACACATTCCCCCTGAATATTTGTTTGTTTATTTATGTATTTGCTTGGGGGATGGAATTAACAAACAGAAATAACTGAATGAATCAGGGTAGTGAAAAACATTTATAAACTTATCATTTTGGTATTGGTACGATCCTGTTCTGGTTAGTTAGCCGAGGGAGTAAATCATCCGGAGTTTCATCTCTCAATCTCCTCCTACACCCACTCAGCATCACAGTATGGACTCCCCAATGCAACTGATCTGCACGTATTTGTACTCTGGGAGGAAATTGAAGCCCCCATAGGAAAAACTCAAAGCCTACAGACATATGCACAAAACCAGGGGACATGCTCAGTTCTGCAGGCCTGGAAGTGTGAGAGAAGGCTATTTATTGAGTTTCCCCTCTGCCCCTGGTAAAGATGAAACATGCACAAGTCATTAAACACACATATACTTACATGAAAGTCTGACTGATACTGGAGCTTCCAGTGCCCGTAAACCAGGTACTGGGGTACTCCATTTCCTTCTTGATAATTAGCGCCATTGAAAAAAAAACGGTGCCTTTCCTAATATTAACTGACTCTCAGACAAATGTACTGCTTGAAGACCCTGCCACTATTCGCATTTTCCAGCAGGAGTCACAAATCTTCATTGCATTCAGTTTATTCTCAGATGAGCTCATGCATGTTTCTATGTGCATCTTTACACTTAAACAAATACAGCTAACCTCTGTTGTTATATTTCCATATATATTTGTCGTGACTGGCCTTTTTTCTCAAATGATGGATTTCTGAAACTAAAACTGACAGTATTCTAAAATATTTATATTGCCACATCATCGACACATGTTCTAATATGACATAGCATTCCCCTGGACCATAGTGCGACTTAGAGACAAGATATAACATGCCCTTCACGGTAAAACACTAGATAGGTGCAACACTTAATGTCAACGTTGTCAATGTCAATGTTGACTTAATGTCAACGTTAAATTCATGGATTCGCAAATTAAGTAACACGGTTACAGTACAAAAACGAGCAGAGCTGTGTATGGCATGACTATCTCGCGGCGGCGACAAAATATGCTTATCCTTCTAATTATTCAGAAGAAAATATATTTGCAAGCACAGCCGTTCACGGCTTCCGTACAAAAAGCTGTCACTACGCTACAGGAAGAATACACGACCAATATAGGATTTACACAAGTCTGCTTCTTTTGTTTTATTTAGTAACAACTTTCACAAAAATTGACAGCAATACTGCTAAAAGTGCAGATCTGTTGCCAAATTAAATAAACAAAGAAATTAATCATAAAAATATTCAAAGTATATACAGCCAGGGGCGCCGCTAGCAATTTTGGGCCCTATGACAAAATATGAGGTTGGGCCCCCCTATCACACCCATTCAGATCTCTGGGGGCCCCTAAAGGGCGTGGGCCCTTAGAATTGTCCCAACTTTCCCCCCCTTAGCGGCGCCCCTGTATACAGCTAACCATTTCCAATCGAAAAGTACATACAAGTCTCCAATATAAGTTATACAATGGAGCGCAGATAAAACTTTTAAATAGTAATTAACCAAACTATATAAAGAATACAAGTTTGAATACAGGTAATTTGTATAAATTTTACTGTGTTCAGACTGAAAAATCAGCACCAGCCTTACACACATTGCAGTTCTGCTTTTTTCTTCTTTTAGCATAATTACCCGTTTCACGTTCACGAGGCAGAAGATCCCTGCAAATGTGAAAATTCACAAGTAACAGGCACCATTAACCTCAAGCCATAACAGTCTGCTAGCCTGAACAATAGCAAACTCTATGTATTACCAATTATTACGCAGGTTGTCACTTTATCAAATCATGACTGTTACTAAGAAGTGGGAGTGAAACGCGTGTCACGAGATCTCGCGATATTACAACATGACGAGATTTCTCGTTGGAGCGAAAAGCCGTTTCACGAATGCGCTGCAAATGAGCTGCTGTAAATATGTCGGCATCTGACTAAATTACTATAGTAGATACCCCAGACACTTTTGAATCTTTTGTGTGTCAGCATTTCGGGTGCCCGGCGGAAAATATAAATGGCGAAAGGGAGACAGACAAAACACGAACCATCTGTAAGGACTGTAGAAAGCTAATGCCGCACACAGCGGCTAATGCTACTACTAACTACTATGCAAAGCCATTTGCAGCACCATCATAGCTCTTTATTTAAATTCACTGCACCGGTGAAGAAAACATTTTTAAAAAAATGTTATGTTTATTATTGGGTGCTTTCCACTTCATGCACCCACATACAGCGCTAGCTTAAAGCAATGCATTCTGGTCCTGACGCAATGCATCATGGTTATATTTTTTATCGCCCGTTGCATTACGTCACCATGTCACATGGTACCAAAACTCCGCGAGAGCAAGACACATCAGGCAGCACCTCTTAGCAGGCTGCACAGGCTGGATCCGCCTCCATTACGACACAACTTTGCCCTTATTGGCTTAAGATTTTAGTTACATACATGACGTTTGTATATCTGCTATTTCTCCCGAGAAGCAGGTAAAGCGGTAACTGCTTTTCAATTAATTTACTTGGTAAAATTAAATTTAAATAAATGATATGAATATTGTAATAGTACTCGTGAGCTTTGTTTGTTGTTAGTTACTGTAATGTTGCGCTGCTTTATTTGTTTAATCGTCTTGTCTGTGAAGACATTCAAGTTAATCAAATAAGAACTGCACTGTACACTGTACATGACCATAAAAACTTTGAATCCTTGAAATAAATGTTTTTGATCTTTTCCTTGGCAGTTATCTTTTTACACAGGGCCTCTATGTACACAATAGTTATTTTTTTCACGACTAACAGTATGGATCAGGAGTTGGTTATTGTAAAAGAAGTAATGTGCATGCAGGTGATATTTGTATAGATTTATATTTACCCCTAGGTGATAAGTTTGACAGTCATTTCTTTTACCGTTTGGCCTCTCGGTTGAACATAATAGTGGCGCGAGCAGCTCCACTTGGTTTTTTAAAAATACTCAGCCATGAACTTTTGGTGAACTCAGGTGAATCCCTTCCTTCAGTAGTAAACCTTGGTAGTTTCAGCCGTTTACACATTGTCTCACTAAAAGGTTGATAATATATTTGTCCTTTTACATAGTGATAAAATATACGCGATAAAAATGTGAATATTCATAGATTCAGGACTAACAAAGTAGCTAACAGAAACTCAGACTAACAAAAGGTGCAAATACATACTCAGTTGGTTCCATTGTGTTGATTACATTATAATGTTTACATTGTAATGATTATATCATGGATATTTGGCATACTTTTTATAAAATCGTAATTCTTATATTCTGCGTTATATAGTGCTAAATAATATTCCATAGATGGATGGACTTTATTAATCCCCGTGGGGAAATTGTGTTTTTTATGTCTCCCTCAACTTACTCTTTGTGGAGTAAGTTGTCCGCGAAGTGCAGCTACCTGTTGGGGCGCCCAGGGAGCTGGGGGTTAAGGGCCTTGCTCAAGGACCCACAGACGTGCTGAGGCTGGGTTAGTTTCAACTGGTGACCTCATTACAGGCACAAGGACTGACCCCTGCCCCCCAACTGTGTATGAGTAGCATTTATGCTGTTTCTTGAGTGTGAGCTAGTACATAAACCAGCTAGTGCTCACCATTGCAAAAATACTCTAGCTTTCTGTCATACACATTTTTTTATTTTCTTACATTGTCCGTTTTTGTTCATAGTCTGTAATATTCTGAATAACGACAATGTAGAGGAAAAACAGATTAAATTCTCCTTGTTTGTAATTTCCCCATGTAATCCACTGCCTTGTGGTAAGAGGTGCAAAAGTCAGACGCGTTGAATGATGAGGATACGATATTGAGTTTAGTTCTTGAGAGGATTTATTCATATGATATTTTAACACACAGTACTTTGAACTGGTTTGTTTGGCGCAAAAGGGCCGATATGCAGACACCATCACACATGGCAAATACGGTCAATGACTGTTTCACTTTGCACCTTCAGCCCTGAGCCGCGTAATCTCAGCACCTTTAATAACAACCATTGCTGCCTCCTACAGGTGGGAATACACTTAGACAATAGTAAATATCACTAAGGCAGGCAAGTACCTCTCGTTTCAAGTGTTGCAATACTATATAACATTATATTATAAACAATAAATACGAATAAATAAAAACATTAAACAAATAAACATAATCAATAATATTCATGAATAATTATGCTTAATATACAAATAAAAGAATAGCTCCTGCAGATGATTTCAGATAACTACTGGAACAATGAGTTCTGGAGGGGAGCAAGCTCTGTTACATGCTATAGAAATGTTGATCTGATTCCTTTCATTATCAGATTGTTACCACTGTTAAAAACCACAGATATTGTATTCTGATTGTATGCATTTCCTTATTAGGGCATGTCAGTTACTTCTGTTAAAAAATCCGTTTATTCTGACGTCGTAAATTTCCTGATCAGAGTTTACCCTCTTTAAAGTGATGGAGGTCCACTTGTGCGAAAGATACATCGATATGCATATGAGATTTCGTTTGTGCCAAAAATATGTAAATAGCACACAGTCCATGTCGACTGAGCATGTGACAAAGAATTTTTCTGTGACAATTCTATTTTGTCAATGAGTTTGTCTGTGGAGCCCCTGAAGGGACCTAATGGTGTCCGCTAATTAGATACCCAGAAATAAACTGTGTGGCTCCTGCCCAAGCATTGCTGCCCAAACAGCAGCTTCCTCCTTATGCCACCGAGGGAGGAGTAGCCAGTGGTTCCCCTGCCCCTTCCCCTCTCCCCCCTGCAGACGAGGATCATAACCATTCAGCACCCGACTCTACCTCCTTCTCGGTGAAGAAGTGCCGTGGCGAAACACTCAGGCAGCAGGACGAGGTAGCAGAAATTCTTGCCCCTATGTTGGTATGTCCAAATCCTCAAGGGGGAGATAAGGTTTGCTCATCTGACACTGTAGATGAAGGAGTTGAACATAAGAACATAAGAACTATACAAACGAGACGAGGCCATTCGGCCCATCAAGCTCGCTTGGGGAGAACTAAACTAATAGCTCAGAGTCGTTAAAATCTTATCTAGCTCTGATTTAAAGGAACCCAAGGATTCAGCTTGCACTACATTATCAGGAAGACTATTCCATACTCTACACGCTGCGTAAAGAAGTGCTTCCTTAAATCCAGCTTGAAATGTTCTCCCGCTAATTTCCACCTATGGCCACGAGTTCGTGTATTTAAACTAATGCTGAAGTAACTATTTGGTTGAACAGCATCCAAACCTGTTAGAATCTTATATACCTGGATCATGTCCCCCCTCAATCTCCTTTGCTTGAGACTGAACAGATTTAGCTCAAGTAACCGTTCCTCGTATGACATTCCTCTAAGACCAGGAATCATTTTTGTGGCCCTACGCTGCACCTTTTCTAAGGCCACAATGTCCTTTTTAAGATATGGTGACCAAACCTGCACACAATATTCTAGGTGAGGTCTCACCAAGGAATTGTATAATCTTAGCATTACCTCCCTTGACTTAAACTCCACACACCTGGAGATATACCCCAACATCCTATTGGCCTTTTTTATTGCTTCCCCACACTGGCGAGAATGGGACATGGAAGCATCAACATACACACCAAGGTCTTTCTCATGATCAGCTACCTTTATTTCAGTGACACCCATGAAATACCTGTACTTTATATTTCTGCTCCCTAGATGGAGTACCTTATATTTATCGACGTTAAATTTCATCTGCCAGGTATCGGCCCAGTCACTAATTAAATCAAGATCCCGCTGTAGCTGCTGAGCCACTAATTCAGTATCTGCTACACCACCCACCTTGGTGTCATCTGCAAATTTCACCAGTTTACTGTATATATTGGTATCCATATCATTTATGTAAATTAGGAACAATAGTGGTCCTAAAATCGAACCCTGCGGTACCCCACTATGAACGCAAGCCCACTGTGAGTTGAAGGACATTGCCAGTGACCTGCTGGACCCCAGGCAGAACAGGCCTCACCATGCGACAGCCCTTCAGAGACTGGTCCTCCTGCGCATGGACTGGGGCATGATGCATCAGTTTAAACAGGAGCCTGGTAAATCCTGCGAGTGCTACACCAAGCGACTGATGGCAGCATTCTCCAACTACAGTGGGATGGACTCCACAACGGACCGAGAGTGTATGTGATGTAAAATACACTAAGATAGGTAAAAACTCTTTTGTGGACTAAGTAAAACAAACATTTTATGTTCTAGTTTTCTTAAAACTACTGAAACAAATAATTGGCTACACTGCAGTTCCGCTGTTTTGTTTGGCACCCCTGCATGTCGTGCATTGTGTGGAAAAAACCTGAAGGCTGAGGAATGTTACGTAACACAGCTAGAATGTAAAAACTCTCTCTGGTGTAATTCACTGCATAAAACCAATGGTGTTAAGTGTGATGTCTTCTTCATAACACTCCCTGATGTTTGTGTCCGTGACCATGAGATAGGGTGGGCTGCTTTTCTTCCTTCCTTTGACTAGTATTCCTCCTAAATTGTTCATCTGTATTTGCTGCATTGGTACTTGATGTGCGTGTGCCTTGTGTCACGATCGCCATTTAACGGGAGCGGCGGACGGGCAGGAAACAGGCAAGGCAGGCAGGATACGGGGATTTATTAGGAACACGGGGTGCAGGAAACATCTCACGCAGACGGACTTCAATGACGGACACTGAACTCTAGTAAGACATGAACTCAAATAGACAGGACTGATTGAAAATAATCGGACACAGCTGGGTACGATCAGGGAAGCACACGTGGATAATCAGGGGGCGTGGCACACACGGTGGTCAGACTGTCCGGGACCTCCTCGGGGACTAGGGCAGGAAAGTCTGGAGCTGGGTCAGGGACAGGAGTGGGGCCAGGAACAAGAGCCCCAGGGGGCACAGTCATTTGAGGCGGAGGGAGCGCCTCGGGCGTGGGCTCTGGGGCCGCAGGGGGCAGCGGAGGCGGCTGCTCAGGAGCTACGGGCAAAGCAGGCGGCGGCTGCTCGGGCTCTGGGGCCGCAGGGGGCAGCGGAGGCGGCTGCTCGGGCTGCGCAGGAGCTATGGGCGACGAAGGCAACTGCTCAGACGCTGTAGCAGGAACCCAGGACTTTATGCTCAGCCCACTGCTGTTAACTCCGATGACTCACAACTGAGCAGCAATGCACATTTCGAATTCCATCATCAACATCAGGCAGATGACAAGACTGTTGTGGGTCTCATCAATAAAAACGGTGACTCAGCATACAAAGAGGAAGTGTGATGACTATCGGACTGCTGCAGAGCCAACAACCTGTCTCTGAATGTTGACCAAAGAGATGGTTGTTGACGTTAGAAGAACACAAAACACAGAGTGACCACTCTCTGCTGCACATCGATGGCTCATCTGTGGAGATCGTAGAGAGTACCAGATTCCTTGTTGTCCATCTGGCGGAGAATCTCACCAGGTCCTTCAACATCAGCTCCATAGTAAGGAAAGCACAGCAGCACCTCTACTCTCCACGGAAGCTCAGAAAAGCCCATCTCCCATTCTCACACTCTATTGGGGAACTGTTGAAAGCACCCTGAGCAGCTGCATCACGGTCTGCTTTGAGAACTGTGTCGCCTCAGATCACAAGTCCCTACAACAGATAGTGATGACAGGTGAGAAAATCATTGGGAGTATCGTGTTAGAGAAATATGTACTTTTTTTATCATAATTTTGCTAGACGCTTAGAAACAACACCCTGCCGCAGCTTGATCTTAATTGAGCAATAACACGTCTCAAGAACTGTCGCTTGAATATTTCCACCCCATATATGGTGACAAACAATGTTCAATGTCAGTTGCATATCCTGTTTGTGTACCTCAATAAAAGACACTGCGAGGGGAGTTACTCTTTCGAAGTTGGCTGAGTTCGACTGAGAGGCTGACACCTCGAGGTCAGGACCGGGCTTCCCTTTGTAAGGAAAAGTGGTAAAAATGTCCCAAGGTTCTTGGTTGATCATTTGAATGCAGACAATGTTAGGAATTTATGATCATGGGGGAAGCCAGGGAGAGAATGGGGGTTCCAGTTGGCACCACTATGGTGATAAGGATAAGATAAGGTGATAAGAATTGAATTACAATGATCATAAAAGTCTCCACCCTGTCCTGTCCCGTCCCTGTCTCAGGATCCTCACACTCCAGGGGGTCACTCTTTATATGTAAATTCACTCACAACACCTACACACAACACCTTGGTGGGGAGGGCCTTTTTGGGTATAAAGGGGGGTGAAGAACTGTCTTCAATTTGTATCTGAGCTGCCTTTCAGTACCCGGTGTGTCTCTACACTGTATTACATTGTATTATTTTTGCTGTTCAATAAACCATCATTTTGCTGAAACTGCGGAGACTCTGCAAGTGGATTCCCTACACCTTGCAGCAAGTAAAACGTCATCACAGCTGTCTGCGTTGTTCTGTGTTCAGAGACTGGTTTGTTTCCAGCGCATCTTCAGAAGAAGATAACCCTAACATATCTCTCCCCTCCATCACAGATATTCACACCACACACTGCATCCGCAAAGCCACCACCATTGTGGATGACCCCACCCACCCCTCACATTATCGTTTCACCCTCCTGCCTTCTGGAAATAGGTCCCGGAGCATTCGGGCCTTTACAGCCAGACTCAAACAGCTTTATCCCCCATGCCGTCAGACTACTGAACTCTCAGGGACTAATCTGATACCACACACACATACACTCATTAACACACTTTATTATTTAACTACTATTTTTTATCTTATTGTCGCCATGTTTACAGTTACTTTTATTTATTTTTATTGCTACCTCATTGGACAACCAAACTGCGCCTTCTCAGTACTGGGTTTACTGTGCTGTTTGTGCTCGTTGGTGTCAGTTGTCCTCTCTTTTTGCACTGTCCTGCAATGTTTGCACAGTTTTTGCTCATTATGCACCATACAGTATGTTGCTAGGTTGGTATGTGTTAGTCTTCTGTTAATTTAAGTAGCACCTTGGTCCGAGGGAAACAGTTTCTTTTGTAACTGTACTATACTCAACTGTGTAAAGTTAAAAATAACATTAAAGACCTACTTGACTTTTACTGAACAGGTGCTAAAGTGAAATTACTTGCTTCTGGGAAAGAACTCCAGCTGAAATTCTGTACAACAATTATGGGAGACATATGGGAAGGACGCGGTGTCAGACCTGCCCCAGTGGGACGAATGTGGTTTTCCTAGTAACAGCAGCTTCAGTCCCAATCAGATAAGCCAGATGCGTCTGAAATTAGAGGAACGGGATCAGACTGGTTGCTCAGGGACTAATGTGGTAGAACTAAAACAGAGACAAATTGGACGGTGTTTCAATTGTGGGAAAATGAGACAAAGCAGGCAGAGGAGATGCGGGTGGCAAAGAAGCATGAGATAAGGAATGCAGAGAATGTGGATGAGGGTGAGACTCCTGTGAAAACTGTGTATTGAAAATTAGGGCCATAGTATTGTCATCCATCCTGTCAGGGTATGGAAATACACTGAGGGTAAATGGCCTAATGCAGGAAGTGTCTTAATCCTATAACATCCAGCTGATTCAGGCTGTGGGGGACAGTGTAGTACTGCACTCTTCTGGCTGGGACCTTGAATAAATGAATGAATGTTACATTTATACAGCCCTTTTCTAAGATACACAAAGAGCTTTACAGAAGCACTGGGGAGCCACTTCAACCCAAACGTGAGGCAGCAGGAGAGGGGGCCCAGGCAGAGAGAACAGCCAACAAGACGGGTGCTTCCACAGACAGGACGGGGGCCCCGGCAGACCAACGCTGACGACTCCTGGGACCAAGTCAACAGAGCAGCTGTCGTCATTGTGACTCACCCTCATACATCCATCCATTGTCTAAACCGCTTATGCTACTGGGTCGCGGGGGGTCCAGAGCCTATCCTGGCAGGATCTGTGCACGAGGCAGGGAACAACCCAGGACGGGGGGGCAGCTCATTGCAAGGCACATTCACACACCATTCACACACACATGCACTCCTACGGCCAATTTAGCAAGAGAGAACATGCAAACTCCCCACACATGTGACCCAGGCGGAGACTCGAACCTGAGTCCCAGTGGTGGGAGGTAACAGTGCTAATCACTGCACCACCAAGCAGCCCCACCCTCATACATGATTTCTGATTCTTGATTTTAATCCCCTTTTCTGTTTTTGGCAACATATAAAGTGCTGTGAATGTCACTGTCAGATTGTCATATCATCCTCCAGTTGTCCCTTGTCACCCTGGATGCACATTGAGTGTTTGCTAAATATTTTATCTTGTAGTGTTCCTGATTTTTTCCTGTGTTTTAATTTGCAATTCTCAAATTTCATGACTGGCATCCGTGGGGACGATTAATTAAACCTGTTAACTCTGCACTTCAATTTCAAACTGTTGGTAACATGTGTACATATTTTTGTCTGATCTTTTCACCACCAGGTGGCGATATAGCAACTCCAGAGTTATTGATGGCTAGAACAAAAAAAACACAGTAACACAGAGGTGTAGCTAAAAATTCTGGGCCCCTGACAGAATGTCACCTTGCGCCCTCTGTCGAATTTTACATTCTGTGAAAGAGATTTGTTGAGCCATCTTCCAATGTAATCCAATCCAGCTCTTTATTTGAAAAGCACTTTAAACAACCTTATGGACCAAAGTGCTGCACAAAGGAATAAATAAAAACATTCACACACTTAAAAACGAAGTAAAAGAAATTTAATAAAAACCAAAACATTCAATGTGAGTAAAAGGCCATTAATAAAAATTTAAAAAAATCAATTAATTAATAAAGAAAAGGCTAAGATTAAAATAAGATTTACTATTAAAATTAACATCTCACAATGTGTCAAAGGTGAAGGAGAAGAGATTAGAAGAGATTTAAAAACGGACAGAGGGGATTCCTCTCTAATGTGAAAAGGCAAGTCATTCCACATTTTAGGAGCTGCGACTGCAAAGGCTCGATCCCCTCTAAGCTCACGCTGAGTCTTAGGAACCGTCAGGAACAGCTGATCAGCTGACCTGAGAGAGCGGGTGGGGGTGTAAGGGTGAAGCAGCTCACAGAGGTCAGATGGAGCAAGACCACTGAGGGCTTTAAAAGCAAATAACAGAATTTTAAAATGAATCCTAAAATGTACGGGCAGCCAGTGGAGTGAGGCTAAAATGGGGGAGACATGCTCATATTTCCATGTGCGGCAGCATTTTGAACCTTCTGGAGGTGAACAATAGTGGAGCCTCTAACCCCAACATAGAGGGCGTTACAGTGGTCCAAACTAGTAGTGACAAAAGAGTGGATTACTGTCTCAAAGTGCTGCCTAGAAAGAATTGGCTTTATTTTGGCCAACTGCCTCAATTGTAAAAAGCTTGACTTGACAACTAACCTTATCTGAGTGTCAAACTTAAGGTTGGTGTCGACTTTATGTGTGTGATGTGTGATGACTGGTTTACAATATTGTTCCAAGGAACCTAAAATTACAGTGGAGGTCAGAGGAGTGGAGTTACCAAAAACCAACACTTCTGTCCATTACCTCCCCACTTCCTTGTTAGTTACAATATTTGTTCTGCATTACTGTACTGCTTTGGAGCCTTTTGATATTAAGGTGAATAACACAGGTGAAAAATTAAGGTGAAAAAAGAGACAGATGCATTGACAGCAGTCGTGGCCACACTTTGGACTGGGAGTGTAAGAGCAAAGGAAACTGAATCCACTATGTTCTGTCCTGTAAATTTTTATTAAACACCACATGACACACATACGAGTCCTGTTTTAACTTTCAGGGCTGATGGTCTGCAGCCTGGCTTGTGTTCTACAGTGCAGCGCAGGTGCAGTCACTGTGCTGAGCCCGGCGTTATATTAATGACGCAGCCTTTCACACTGACCAGTGAGAAATAACCTTGAAAATGACTGTGCTCTTTGTGGTTCTCCTTTTTTCTTACCACCAAGCAAGAGACTAAACATATTTTCTACTTATCAGTTATCAGAAATCAGAAATGTCATGCAGTAATCAGAGGTTAGACAGCAAGAATGACTTTTGTATTTTTATCTTTTGTCAATCTTTTATCCAGCGACTACTAATTCTCATCGGGGTCTGGAGAGGGTGGGACCTGTCCCAGGAAGCACAGAGCACAGGCCTGCATGGGATGCCATTCCACACAAGCAAAAACAATTAAGATGGTCAGATTTGCCTCACTGTGTGATTTTGACTGAAAGATGAACTAAGCACAGTCTTGTGTGTATAAAAATGCGTAGATTCATTTAACTTTAACAATGAGATTCAGCAACATGACCTTATAGTGTTAATGATCGGTATCTTACTGGTATTAACTGAATTATGCAAAATTCTACATTATTCTATATTATTGCACCCAAATTGTTCATACTGACTAAATGTAATTACTGACATCCTGGACATACTGCTTTTTAGGTTTGAATTTAAAATGTTAGTAGACAAATTCATGCTGTCAATAACATCTCACTTGCTCACCCACTTTTAGATAAAAATACCCTTTGTGGTTTTTCTAGTGAAGCAGTGGGCCTGAGCTGAGGACCTGATGGTTGTGTGGTTTTCGCTCACTGAGAAGAGAGACACAAACACCCTGCTCTCAGTCGGTCAGTCTTCCTGTAAAATGCAGAGGTGAGACTGCTAGTGGAAAATTACTGACTGCAGCGTCAACAACACATATAAACAGCAGCACAAACAAAATGTTCCACAAATGCAGGACATCTGTATGCTTACAGCACACATCAGACACGCTGACCCTCAGCACTGAGCTCCTCCAGGCTCTGTGCTCTCCCTCTTCTCTTCAATTTCTACACAAATCACTGCTGCTCCAGTGAAGATCCTGAATTTTGCAGGTGATACTACTGTGTTTGCCATCATAACTGAAGGTGATGAGTCTGCCTACAGACTGGAAGTCGTACAGCTGACCATCCAGTTCTGAACTCACATTATCCCAAATGTCCACATGCTTAGACTCCTCTCATCATCAGGGAGGAGCGTCCCTTGGCACTGTAGAGTAGATGGATGAGAGCAGGCTGATAACAAGGCTGTCATCAATTTTATGTGACACCTCTCACCCCCCCAGCAGACTATGGAGGCCCGTAAGGGCAGCTCCTTCAGTAAGAGACTCAGACACCCGGCGTGTGACAGAACGGTACCGCAGGTCATTGGGCCCCACAGCAGTCAGGCTTTATAATCTGCACTCTGCTCATTGAACTTTTCCCCTGTTCACTGTCTTCTGATACAGTTTCTATCTGCTGCTGATCTGCAATATTGTTCCTCCTTATTCACTGATGTGCAGTGTTGCATTGAGCCAGTGCATTATGCCCTGTGTGGCAGCTTCCTTTGGGAGGCTAATATCTGGCACATGAGCAATAATGTTACATGCAATAGGATTGTGTATAAGTTAAGGATTGTGTATAAGTTAATTTTAATATTCCTATAATATTCCTCTGTATGTAATATATTCTTATTTTTTGTTTCTATTATTACCCTATATTTATATATACATCCATTTCTTTTACATTCATAATGATGTTGTTTGTTGTTTTGTGCCCCACTGCTCTTGTAACAAGCCTCAGTCTTGACTCTCCCTTTTAAGGTCTTGGCCTTAAATCACACTCGATATAGGTGGTGTCGTCCCCATCACCCTGACCAGGATACATGCTGTAAGATTAATGGATGGTGTTTATCTGTGTGATGAAAAAGAATGTGAATAAAACAAAAATGTACCATTATAAATGGGAGCCCTAGGATGTGTGGTGGTTAGAGATGTGGACTGATGAGAATTTTGCTTTTCTAAAGTTCTGTTGTGAAAACTGTACATTCCGTTCCATGTACAGTAGTGATATGTAGCAATCATGTGCTCCAGTCAAATGTCCAGCTGCATGAATAATAATGGTGGCTTGTTTGGATAAAATAACTTAGGCTGAATACTTGAAAGCGTGACCTGGGTGAGGTAGAGAGGAAACAGGGTCTTACAAGAAGCAGATATTGTTCTGTCTGTGTGGTTTTTACTCTTTGCAAAGTGAGTCCAGCACAGTGCAGTCAGTGGGTCAGTCTTCCTGAGCTGCATCTAACCAGTGGAAACATCTGCAGCACTGCAGAGAAGCACTCAGCAGACAAACAAACCCAAACAGCTTACAGCTGTATGTCACTTTTGGACAGAGGTGGACAAAGTACACAACTTCACTACTTGAGTTAAGTATAGATACTCCTCGTCAAATAATACTCAAAGTTTTTCAGTTAATTTTTTACTTCAGTTAAAGTACTGGAGTATTTGCATCTAAAAATACTTAAGTATTCAAAAGTACATTATGTTTTAAATGCAAGACATTTTTCAGAACCTAATGACTCCTGAACACCCCACTGAATACACTGACTGGCTTGTACATCTTGTAGAATAAAAAGCTTGTGGAATATGATACAATGACTATAGAAACACAACTGACATAACAAAAGTACAGCCATTGTCATTTTCATCTTATTTAACACCCCCCACCCCACTCACACAAAAGAGCATGGTAGTGTTCTTACAGAGCCGTAGTGCATGTGTGTTTGTGTGTGTGTGTGTCTATGTGTGTGTGTGTTTGTGTGTCTGTGTATGTTTGTGTGTGTGTCTATGTGTGTGTATGTTTGTGAGCCAAGTAACAAGACAGGGAGCAAGAAACAAAACTCCTCTTTCTTAATTATCCACATCGTTATTAACGACACAGGTATATATACAGGTACATATACAGGTACATGTATATACTCAAAAATACATCCAGAACACACAATTAAATGAAAAACGTAATTTAAGAACACTTGAAATTTTCATTCAGTTTCTTTCATCTGTTTAATATAATCGATCAGTCCCTGTGCGTTTGCCCCAAACCATTCAGCATGGTACACAAGGGAGACAAGTAAGCATGTGTGACATCAAAGAACTGATTGCAGCAACTCAGCCTTTCCACAACATTAAAGCCGCTTATTCCCCCCCATGCCATGAAGAAATAATCTCTGTGGCTCCCCTCTCCCCCTCCCTCAGCCCCCAGTCTGGCTTGAACATTTGCACTTCCAGTAAAAATGCGCCCCAAACACACTGACACCAAACTCAGCACCGGTGCTCCGTAAAATCCCGTGATTCAGTCTCAGAAGCACTGGCTCCCCTGCCCTCCTCTGAACATTATTAAAGCTACACCCTGAACACTCTGTGTGACTGACATGAATGAGAAGCATCTTTATTCATAATCTCTGTAGCGGAGGTCAGAATACAGAGTGTCATTATTCCCGTCTTTCTTCTGTCTCCTGGGTTTTGGCTTCTTAAGGTTCAGGGCAGCGTAATTCAGTGTGTCCTCGTCATGGCACTGTGGAGACAAAGATGGCAGAATTGGATGGATCAAATCGGTTTGCTATTACCTATTTTCACAAATAGCACTTAAAATGCTGATCCCAGGATGGAAATCAGTCTGAGGTTCATTTGTTTTACTGACGATTTGTAATTTGAAATATTTATTACATACTTGCTTGCGTGACCATTCCACTTTTGATATATCACTGTTCTTTTCATCTGTTTAAAATATATAACACATCAATATATTATTTAATTTCGCACGGTATCATACCGTGGTCAGATAACATTCCGAATTTTCAAGCAATCAACATCCTTTTTGTCTCAAAAATGAAAGTAAAAATGACTTCTGTCAATTTAAGTGTGCATGTTTGGATACGTGTCATTTGTTCTCATATATCATATATAATAAAATTGCTATAAAGGAGATCTTGGTAATAAAAGTTATTGATATGCAACTTATTGCAACATGTATATTTCAATAGATTTTGCAAAATATGAAAGATATAATACAAAAATGTAAATCTTACAGTACAAAAAGGTTTATATAAATAAGGTGAGATTTAATAATGGATTTTAAAACTGTATTACCTGCAAGAGTGGTTTTAATATGAAAATGTTATCTATCATAAAACAATTTTATATTTCTATAATTTGTTAAAATCTACATTTTGTCCTTCTGAGTGCATAAAGCCGGGCAGCGTACCTGCACAGTGTGTACAGGTCAGTTTACATCTTATACAAATGAGAGCAACGTTCAGAATAATGCTGCAAGATAAAACTATCAGCAAGCCAGAGTGAAGAGGATCCAGCAGCTTCTGAAAGCCTGTAACAAAGAGATAGATTTCAGCATAATGATATAGAGACACATTTCCCATTTGCTTACATTACATTAGTTAAAGATCAAATCGATAACACATTACAGCAGTTGTTTTGTAAATAGTCCATTTTTAACATGAACTTCTAGTATTTTGCATTTTAACAATTTATATTAATATTTGAAATAATTATTAAATTAGGCTCCGGACCCCCCGCGACCCAATAGGATAAGCGGTTTGGAAAATGGATGGATGGATGGATATTAATATTTGAAATAATTATTAAATTAGGCTCCGGACCCCCCGCGACCCAATAGGATAAGCGGTTTGGAAAATGGATGGATGGATGGATAATTATTAAATTAACATCTGTGTAATTTAATTTAAGCACTTAAATTAGAAAATTCATTACATTAAAAAAAGAAATAAATGTCTTAATAGCAGAATAAGCTAAATAAAACTTTGAAGCAGATATACTCTCCACACTGGGTGCTACCATCTATATCCAGCTGTGTGCCGTTCCCAAACAGCATCTCCCCACACTGGGTGTTACCATCTATATCCAGCTATGTGCCGTTCCCAAACAGCATCTCCCCACACATGGCCACAGCGCAGTAGTAAGTCCCAGCATCGGAGAGGCTGAGGTTCCCCTTGGGGAGGCTGTAGACGCAGCTCCGTGTAGGAGATCCAGCCTCAGGGCTCTTCTCACACTCATCACTGCTGTTTCCATGGCTGTAAATGACTCCAGGAAGGGATTCTCCTGATCCATGTCTGAACCAGTAAACACTGTGTTCTCCTGCACAGCTCCCAGTCTCTATCGTACACTGCAGGCTCACAGAGTCTCCTGGCTGCAATGTGTCAGACACAGGCTGCTGTACCACAGTCCTGCTGTTGGAGTCTTTACCTGAAAAGCAAAATAGTCATGATGACAGCCCTTTGAGAATAACAATGGAAAATACAGATCCTCAAAAATTGTTCTTACAGATTTTTGGGAACTGAATCGATGTTCTTCTAGCCATCCAAGAAATCAGTAACTTCTTGGAGAACAGCTGACATTCTTCTCTCTTTTTATTGTATTACTGCTTATTAGTATATATCAGGTAACACTATACATTAACTGCACCTACATAATACCTAAATAAAAATTATATGATAATAACAAACATTATAATCATATAATGTCTTGTATTAATGTATGAAGGTAGATGAATATAATTAATTTCAATTCAAAGAAATGAAGTGTGTAAAGTGTACTTTATATTTTCATGATTTTCGTGACTTTACATTTGGTTTATGTTGCCCCTTTTCCACAGGAAGGTATTTATTGTTTTTGCATATTTAGCTCTTGATGTGTTTTGGTATTTTTGAGCATTTTGCTGTAGTACCTGCATAATTTAATTCAAGAGCCGAAGAGCTGTTTGCCCATTACTAGTTTGTCTATCTTTTAACATTAAAGAAAAAGTATACATAGTAAAAGGAATTACTTGGTTTCGTAGTTCCTCCTATTTATTTTCTTATGCACACAAAAGTAAGTTTTTCCGTTCAACCATAGCACTACAGCGAAAAGCAAAACGTCATGGCAAATACAATTATGCTTTATTCCAATACACATTGCTAATTTTTCATTATTATTACATTTATTCAGCATAATATCTTCAAAGGTTTCATGATTTAATTTGCAATCTTCTGGCCTGAAATCTTTTCCTGCTACACTGAAGACTCTCTCAGCGTGTGCAGAGAAAGCTGCAGCCAAAGGGTTGGCATCCTCTGATAAACATGGTTGGTTCAGGTATCGGTGACATTATGTGAACCTTTCATGGCAGGAATAGGGACTAGTTTGACTTTTGATGCAGGAAAAGTGTTTGGGACGTTTCTTAGGTTAGAAACTGCCGTCACTGCAGCCAACACTGACTTTTAAGGAGAGACACTCAGCTCTTCCTATGAGCAGATCCACCATGGTGCACAAAATGACAGTATAATTATTATTTTAGGTGACACTTCAAATGTTGCATTATTTCATTCTTTACAAAACGACATTTTTATAACAATGATGTATAACAATGTTAATGTGTTTATGTATAATTCATATTTAAATTAAAGTTCATATTTTAGTTAAAAGCTACACCTACAGTACGTATATGAACTTGAATTTGAATCCAAACCCTTTTTCGTTCTTCTTCTTTAAATTCAAATATAAATTTCAATGCCACAACCTGTTTTCAACCACAATTCAAATGTAATTCAGATTAACAAAATGAACTGAAATTCAAGTTCATATATGTATTCAAAATCCTGAATTTTAGGATACGTATTTGAGAATTTCATTCTCAAATCAGTTCTGAATGGTGCACATCCCTAGTTCATATGTTAAATCATGCATTTTTTTTTTCAGAGTGAATACACACTGACTGCTCAGATAAATAACGTCAAAAATAATTTTCTTTTGTTGCTTAAGATTTTTGCACAGTCCTATACTGTATATAACAACTCAAACATTTTTTTATGTTATTTGTTTTAAAGAGGCTGCAATGTGTAACATTAACATCTGTATAAAGAGAAGGTTAGGCTTTTGGCTGACAGCAAGCAAAATGCAACAAATTGTATAATAATAATAATAATAATAATAATGAATGATTTTTGTTTGATGTTTAGAAAAACATTTATGGAACAAAGCAGACAATAAGGTATCTTTGCTAATTTTATATTGACAAACAACTAAACTGTCAAAATTATTTTGCAGGGAATAATCTTACTGACATTATAATAAAGCAAATATGAAAATAGTTGGAATCTCATTTACCTGTGATTATGACAAAGGTTCCATTCCCGAAGGTGACCTCATGAAGAAACACAGCAGCACAATAATACACTGCAGAATCTGACGGCTCCACGTTAGAAATAGTGAGGTTAAAACTCCCCTCTGCATTCAGTAAGGAGTAACGTTTTATGCTTTTATATTCCTTGTAAAATTCACCAGGTACGTAGAGAAGTGCTTTCGCCATGGGCTGGGGCTTCCGACCAACAGCTTGCTTAAACAAAGTAACAAAAGTTGTTTCTCCTTGACAGAAGCATGTCAGGGTCACACTGTCTCCAAGCTGAACCCTCATCAGGTGACTGGGCTGAACAACATCTGTAGTCAGTGCAGTGTCTGCAAAAACAGAAAAACAAAAAAAAATCATAATCAAATAAGACATATAATAGTAATCTAAATAACTATTAACTATGATGCAGATTAAATGGCCAAATTCCACTGATCACATCATACAGATAAATGAAAATATTAAAATCCCAAAATAATTTATATTATAGGGCCTTACTAATGAAAATGAGAAGACCAAAGAGTCTGAACATTTTTGTGCTTCCACTGTTTAGAATAAACTGCTCTGCTGCTAAGTGAGAGATCATGGTCGTGGTCGGGATGAAAGGGCAGGAAACAGAGAGGAAACAGAGAGACACACATCAGGCTGATCTGATTGGCTGTTCACATGGGAACTTAAGTAACAGTGAAAAAGCATTTTAATGTGCACTTACATGACGTTTATTAATTTACTCCTTAACATCCAGTTAAAATGAGAACAATTAGATAAACAGGAGCAGATACTGAGCATATAAAGTTCTTTGTACAGAGTGCTGAGATACTGTGGGAGAGCATTTGCTAATCATCTCTCTCAGACAAGCTCAGCACAGTATGAGTCTGTTATCTATCTGATATTAGACAGTCTCTCATACAGTAATAATAATTGATACTTTATTGGTCCCTGTGGAGAAATTGTCTTAACTTCTCTCTCAACTTGCTCTCTTTTTTTTAGAGTAAACAGAGTAAGTTGTCTGCGAAGGGCAGCCACCCATAGTGATGCCCAGTGAGCTGGGGGTTAAGGGCCTCGCTCAAGGACGCAGAGATGTGCTGTGGCTGGGTTTGAACCAGCGACCATCTTATTACAAGCACACAGGCATTAGATCTTCTAATCACACTTAAAAGGCAGATTAAATGTTCTTTCCACCATGCAAACAGAATGTAAATTGTAGCTTTACTGCTTAGATTTACATTCACACATTTGCATTTAAAACAAGCATTTTAAGTGATGTACATGAGAGTAAATGGTGAATCAGTTTATTTGCCACTCTACACATTACATTGGCGCCCATTATAAGTAACTGTACAGTGACATTGCAGTTCCTCAGTTGCTTTGATGCATTTCTGGAATCACCCTTAACATCTGCAAAACTGTAAGTGCATTTCCCAAAACAATTCGTGCAAACAGCACCACACAGATGGACTGTCTACAAAAAAAGTCATAGAGGCCACCAGCAGCCCGAATACCACACCGTAAGGCCGTATGTTAGGATGCTCTCTATGGCAGAGCGGTAGGAGGCCACCAGCAGCCCGCATACCAGACCGTAAGGCAGCATGTTAGGATGCTCTCTATGGCAGAGCAGTTGAAGGTCCCGATCAAGAAATCCGACAAGTTTCCCCAATAAGCCAGTAACCCCGCTTCATAGAACAGGCCACAGGACTGGTTTTGGTGAGATAGTCCGAGTAGTAGGTAGAAATCAGGATGGAGACTGAGTGTGGGTCTAACAGGTGAGCAGATGTAGGACAGAATGTAGAGCCCTCTGGTGGAGTGCCTGTGCATGACTGAATGTATGGTTTGGGTCTGATGGTCTGAATAGTTGGTAGAAATAGGCACCTTCCTACCTGATGTGGTAGGTCTAGATAAGGGGTCACCAACATGGTGCCCCAAGGATGCCCCCAATGACCACATGAGTTGCCCGTGGACCTGTTCTATAAAATAGCACAACTCACCAGCGAACATCATCTAAAATTTTATTTTGTCCTGTTTCTAATCTATCACATTTGCATTTATATAGATTTGAAATTGAATATAAAAAAGCATTTAAAACATGTTTATCATGCATGAAGTTTAGACATGTTTAGGAGGGCGTTTAAAACTGATATCAAACTTCGTATGGCTCAGTACCCGTGAAGTAGCTCTCCGTTTTAAAAAGGTTGGTGACCCCTGGTCTAGATCTTGCAAGTTTGTTTGTACTGGCTGTGTGAACATACTGTAGCACTGTTAAGAATATGCAACACAGCCTGAGTTGGGGATCTGCTGTATGCATCAGTAATATAATGCTTTGTCCTTTTCTAGGCTGTTCATTAAGACATAAAGCCTGAAAGTTTTCTGAATGGCATTAATGAAATTGAGCACTGCCCCCACCTGCTTTCCAATTTATTAAAACATTGAAATCGCTGTCTGCACAGGCTGACGTGTCATTTAAGTCTGATAATTTTCTATGAGTCAAACGGCAAGAAAATGACAAGAAGTTAAAAACATGGAGTTAGATGAAGGAGAAAAGATTACAAATTTGAAGATTATGAAATCAGGACATGTCAGCTAAGTCAGCCAAGGTGGGTCTTAAACATATGGACGGAAGTATGAGCGCTAAACTTAAACGGGTTCACTTGTAACCGCTGCCACCAAATTTCGTTAAATTGCTGGGGAGGTCCAGATACATGAGACAGGAATAGAAGGATTATTCTTTATTAATATACAGACGAGGGTTACAACCCTCCCTAGGGCAATAGAAGGGGATACCTGCCACGGGACATTCTAAAACGCTTAATGTGAAAATGCGTAACGCAACTTAATGTATTAAAACAGTCACCACAAATCACCAAATTTCTCGCGAATGTATCTGGCCATAAAGACTTACCTGACAAGAAATCAAAACCGAAATGCTAGGAATATGGACTTTAAGCCTTTTCTTTATGGGCGTCAATGGAGG